>NW_007245899.1:89764-93889 GCF_000164805.1 Carlito syrichta
GCTGGGCTCCAGCGATCCTTCCGCCTCAGCCTTCCGAGTAGCCGGAATTACAGGCGCACGCTACCACACTCGGCTGATTTTTTTTAAATTTATGGTAGAGATGAGGTCTCGCTGCCCAGGCGGGTCTCGAACCCGCAGGCTCAGGCAATCCACTCACCTCAGCCTCCCAAAGGCGCGGGATGACAGGCTGAGCCACCGAGCCCGGCTTGAAACGCCTATTTCACGAGGTCATTGTGAGGATTAAATAAGTAATACAGGAAAGGTGCTTAGAATAGTACTTGGCACAAAGTGCTCTAGATGGGTTTGTGGTTATGGAGGATATTCCTGAGAGATGTCATCTGGTGTTTATCTGACTCCTGGGAAGGGGAATTCCCTTCTCTATGAGTCAAACTAGTTTAAATGTCAGTCATTTCTAATCTAGTCTCATAATAAGCTGGTATTTGCCTCTTCTAACTTCACTACTCGTCATATCCGTATTTCAATACAGCATTTACCAATAGCTACTCTTCCCCCCCCACCCTGGGGTCTTCTTTCCTTGGTTAATTGTTTATCAGATACTGCTCACACCCACCTGTTCACTCCTCCACCTCTGGACACACTCTCCAGTTTGCAATATATCCTTTCAATTTCTGGGTCCAAAATAAAACCCAGAGGTCCACATGGGTTCAGACCAAATTCAATCCACTTTTTTTTTCTGTGAAAAACAATTGTATCTGAGTGTGAAAACAGAAGTGAAATGGGAGATTTGGAAACATAATCAAGGCCATTGAGGAGTTTCATTAGAAAAACACACTTTAAAAATTCCATTTCAGTCCAATTTTTTTCTGGCTTCCCAGAACTAAGATGGAAAACAGTGAGCAGCCTAGACTGATTGAAATGCAAGAATGAAACAGTGTAGAAGTAAGGCTGGTGACGTGATGCCAATTCATTCACAGTGAAATACCACAGACAGTAATGCCGGAGCCAGTGTGAAGGTCATGGACTGCATTCCACAGTCCAAGAAAAACGCAACCTACTCCAACAGAAGGAGAACAAGAACAAGCGAATTGCTGAGAAACAGGAGAACACCGCTCCCTCTGGTGGGTGCAGCTGGACCAGGCCTGGCTCTGGTCCTGACCCCCTGTGGTTAAAAGAAACCTGAGCAGATAAACCCACCAGAGGGGAAGTCATCCATTTCCAAGGTAGAAATGTGATTGCTCACTCAAGCTGTGCTGGGAATGGTGAGAAAAGTGTCCTTCTCCCACCTTGACCATCTTCGCTACTTTCAAAGTGTGACTGGGATTCTAGATTCCTTTGGAGTCTTGGCCAAGATTTCCCAAGGGTTAGCTGATGAATACCCGAGGATTTATTTTATTCTCCCTACTTTGTTAGTGTTTAAATTTTTCATAATAAAGTGTTTTGAGAAATCTTCAAGTAATTATTACTTCTTAAAACTGGTAGACACCTATGATGACAGTCATTAATTCCATCTGTCATCTTCCTCACTCTGAAGGTTTTTTTTAATTAGAAGATACTTTCATTAGTAAACTAATTAGGAAAATGCTGGTAATTTTTAATGTGGATACACTCGACAATATAAAAGATTACAGATCTAATAACTAAACAGAAAATAAACTGTCCTGAAAGAGTTCAGGCACTGAAAGCGGTGTTCAAAGCTATGCTGGTGAAAGAAATCATCAGGGTAATGTCTGCTGGAAGGTAAGGATGTTCAATAAGTCTGAGAATCTCTAGCCTGGTGTCTCCTTTAGTCCACTGAGAAATGGATTTGTGATCATGGTCCTCAGGCTCAGATCAAACGTAGTACTGGACCACACCAATGAAAGCATAGCCAGGAAATTGACTAGGCAAATAGACAATAACCTAGTTCTTGTCAAATGTATCTAGGAATTGACTTCCAATTTGCTTGGGTTCAAGAAAATGCTCAAGAATGAGTTGGCAATGCTTTGTATGCTGGCATGTGGCTATAAGCAGAGCCTCCAGGGTACCAGAACTCTTGAGCACTATTTCCCCTTCTGTTGGCTCAGCCACTAGGGGCTGCAGGCAGCCAACCCCACCGTGAGGCATTGACCAGCTTCACACAGGCATAACCTGCCCCACCTTAGTCCTCATGTTGGTCCTCCAGATGTTCTCCGAGGCTTCTCTGACATCAACATCCGTGACATCTGTGGGGAGCTGCCTGACGGTCACATGTGTACGGCTCAGAAGTGTTGGGCAATTTTTATTTTTGAAGCTCCTCTTGGACGGGATGTTGCAGGTAAACAGAAATTAGGACCCCATTGCTGGTGGTCAGTGCAGATCCAGCAGCAACACAAGTAAGGTTCCCACGTGTTGTGGACTGGGATGAAGTACGGGTGGGAGGGAGAAGCCCTGGGTCAGGTGGTAGCCTTGGTACTTGAGCAATAACGGAGGCAATGGTAATTCTGAGGCGTGAGAAACTCATTGACTTTTGTTCAGTCCTTTGAAAGTCTAGAAAAAAGAAAAGGATGGGGCCGGGTTAGTCAAAGATCAACTCAAGCACACTGTGAATGGGGCAATGCTAAAAAAGAACTTGATCTCCTGCAGGTGCAAGGAAAACTGTCTTAATTTAAGCCATCAGATGACAGAGTCATAGAGGAAACAGAATGCAAAGCCTCACCAGGCCTCCTGAGTCACTAGATTTATTTTATTTTAATCCTCTAGGAGAGCAGAACCAGGCTTCTGAATCTTGCTAGGGAAGATCAGCCTCCTTACCAGGAGACCTCAAAAATACCTCACTGGCGCACGCCTGTAGTTCCAGCTACTTGGAAGGCTGAGGCGGAAGGATCGCCGGAGCCCAGCAGGTCGAGGCTGCGGTGGCCGGGAGTGGCCACTGCACTCCAGTCTGGGTGACAGAGTGAGAATCCAACTCAAAACAAAAACAAAAACAAAAAAAACTTAATTCCATCAGGCTCTTTGATTTTTGTCATCATTATCAAATGACTTGTATTGGCATATAAAGCACGATTTATCCTTGAACAGAGGTGACTAACTTTTAAGAAAAATTTTTAGTATGTTAAAGTATGTAGAACATAAAATTTAACATTGTAACCATCTTAAGTGTATAATTCAGTGGCATTAAGTACATTTACATTGTTGTGAGACAATCACCACCATGCATCTCTAGAACTTTTCGCCCTCTGAGCTGAAATTCTGTATTCATTAGATAATAACCCCATTCTCTTCTTCCCCCAGTCCCTGAAAGCCCCTATTTTAATTTCTGTCTCTAACAATTTGTGTATTCTAGGTACTTCATATTAGTAGAATGAGACAATATTTTCCTTTTGTGTCTGACTTATTTCGTTTAGCATAATATTTTCAAGGTTCATCCATGTTGCAGAAGATAGTTAAGAATTTCATTCCTTTAAAAAGATGAATAATATTTCATTGTGCATGTGTACCATATTTTGTTTAGCTGTTCATCTGCTTTGACATTTGGGTCGTGTCTACATTTTGGCTTTTGCTAATCATGCTTCCATGGACATTGGTGTACAAGTATCTGTTTGAATCCCTGCTTTTAATTCTTTGGAGCATATACCTTGAGGTGGAATTGCTGTATTATTTTGTAATTCTATGTTTAACTTTTTGAGGAACTACCAAAGTGTTTCCCATGGCAGTTGCACCATTTTACATTCCACTAGCAATGTACAAGGGCCCCAATTTTTCCATATCCTTGCCAAGATCCTAACAGTTATGAAGAATATGCACTTTTTTTTTTTACTATTCTTTAAACATATTTTTCTCCCTCATTTTTGTCCCTTCCTTCTGATACTGCAAATGCACATGTGGTAGACTGTTGGATATTATTCCATAGTTCACCGAGACTGCTTTCTCAGTCTTTTCTCTCTGTGCTTCAATTTTCCTATGTCTTTATATTCACTGCTCTTGTCTTCTGCAGTGTCTTATCTGCTATTATGTCCATCAGTGTATTTTTAATTTTGGCTATTGTATTTTTATCTCTGGAAGCCTGAGTTTAGTCTTTTTTAAATCCTCTATTTCTTTTGTCCCACGTCTTTTTTTTTTTAATTTTTATTTATTTATTTATTTATTTTTTGAGTTGGAGTCTCACTCTGTCACCCAGACTGGAGTGCAGTGGCACGCTCCCGGCCA
>NW_007245899.1:93909-99366 GCF_000164805.1 Carlito syrichta
AAGTAGCTGGAACTACAGGCGTGCGCTACATGACTGGCTATTTTTTTTTATTTATTTATTGTAGACATGAGGTCTCGCCAAGTTGCCCAGGCGGGTCTCGAACCCGCGGGTTTAGGTAATCCACTCACCTCAGCCTCCCAAAGCACTGGGATTACAGGCTGAGCCACCAAACCCGGCTTGTCCTAAATCTTGTGACTAATTTTTTCCTTGGCTTTTCTTCATATATTCCTGTTTCTTCATAAGTCTATTAATTTTAGATTGGGTTCTGGATATAGTAAATTTTACACTGTTGGGTGCTGGACTTTTTGTATTTTTAAGAGTATTGAACTTTTATTTGCAGATTGATTCGATCCTTTTGGGAAATATTTTTAGGTTCCTTTAATGTGTTCTGGGGTAGCATTTTTTGGATAAATAATTTAGCCCCACTTCAAATTTTTGCCTTTCTAGGATTTTTACTTACTAGTCATGTGTGTTCAACAAGGTCTCTTTGCTCTGACAGAAGGGAACTCAAAGGATTCCCAGCCTGCGTGGACTCTTGTTACTGGTTGTCTTACAGCTTGCACAGCACTCTTCTTTCCTTAAAAGTTGTTCTTGCTCAGTCTTAAGGGACTTCATCCTAACCTGAGTAGCTGGTATTTAGACAAAGATTCCAGGGGATTTCTCTTCTCAAGTACTGCTGTAGTTTGAATGTTTGTCTCCTCCAAAACTCATGCTGAAATGTAATCCCCATTGTAACAGTATTGAGAGGGTGTGAAATCCAACTATGGCATTTGAGTTGGGACTTTTGGAGGTAATTAGGAGTAGGTGAGGTCATGAAGGTGGGACAGGACATTAGTGGCTTTGTAAGATGAGAAACAGAGACCCGAGCTTACACATTCAGCCACCACCTCCTGTGATGCCCTGCATCACCTTGGGACTCAGCAGAGTTCACACCAGCAAGAAGGCCCTCACCAGATGCAACCCCTCAGCCTTGACTTTCCAGCCTTCAAAACTGTAGAAAATAATGTCTTTTTTTAATAAATTGCCCAGTCTCAGGTATTCAGTTATAACTACAAAATGGACTAAGACAAGTGCTCTGCCTTAAGAAGCATAGCTACCTTGGTCTTGAACTCAATGAGAATTACCATGCTTCACATGATTTCCCCTCCCTGAGTTATAGCCTTGGAACTGTCTACAGGCAGAAAGCCTGTGCAATGGTGCTTATCCTTCTTGTTTTCCTTTTCACAGTGATTACAATCTTATTTGACTCTTACCCAATATCTGAAAATAATTATTTTCTGCATTTTGTTTAGTTTTCTAGTTGCTCACATTTAAAATATAATTCTGGATTGGCTTACTCCTACATGGCTGAAAGCAGAGGCTCTTGAAAAGGACTTTCAGTTGTATCTCAGGGACAACAGCCTGATGTTCATGACACCGTTTTCCAGAATAGTGTTTATATGTGCTAAAACAACAGCTGATGTTTGGTGCTATGAGCAACATGAGGTAGAAAGTAGGATTAACTTTGAAACATGAGGTGGAAATAGGATTAACCCCGTATCATCACTTCTCATGATTGATTTTAAAATGTATGTTTACCATCGCCACAAGCTTCAATTTTGCTGAATTATGGTCCACTTTCAGGTGGGAGACTGTGTTCTCTAGGAGAAACAGCTGAACTTTGGGTTCCTCATAGCAGTAGACCAGCAAGAAAAGAAAGGTGTTACTATACTGAAAAAGAGTAAAGAGCTAGGGCTGCTGTTACATGCTGTGTTCAGGGAGGTGTATTCTGAACACAGGAGATTCACAGGGACATCTACTGTTGATTCCATGGCTGGGGGTGGTGGATGAACAATTGCAGTGATCAGAGCCTTACAAAACAGCTAAAGAGGCTGGGCTCAGTAGCTCAGCCTGTAATCCCAGCACTTTGGGAGGCCAAGGCAAGTGGATTGCCTGAGTCTGCGGGTTCAAGACCCACCTGGGCAACTTGGTGAGACCTCATCTCTATAATAAATCACAATTAGCCGGGCGTGGTAGCACACGCCTGTAGTTTCAGTTACTTGAAAGGCTGAGGCAGAAGGATCACCGGAGCCCAGCAGGTCGAGGCTGTGGTGGCCAGGAGCATGCCACTGCACTCCAGTCTGGGCGACAGAATGAGACTCTAACTAAAAAAAAAAAAAAAAGGAAAAAACAGCTAAGGACTCAGATCCTTCAAAGATGAAGCTTTGAGTCATCCATCAGGAAAGCAGCCTCAATCAGTCAAAGAATGGGCTTAGGGTAAGGGAAATCTAGAGCAAATAGTGGAAAGGGGCAATGACAAATATTAATTATGGACTCAGGACCTATTGCAGCAGCAGGGAATGCAACTTGTTCTAATAGCCTTCCTAGAATAAGTCTTTATAGGACTTGGAGCTGGCTGCTACCTTGAAAATGACTCTGGGCAGACTGGGCTTAATACAGAGCACAAAGAACCTAAGAAGTGCAAGGGTGGAACTCTAATAAAAACTCATGTGGGATCAGGTATGGTGGCTCATGCCTATAATCCCAGCACTTTGGGAGGCTGAGGGGAGAGGATTACCTGAGCCCACGAGTTCAAGACCAGTCTGAGCAACTTGGAGAGACCTCATCTCTACAATAAATCAAGAAAAATTCACCGGGCATGGTAATTCATGCCTGTAGTTCCAGCTACTTGGAAGGCTAAGGCAGAAGGATCCCCTGAGCCCAGCAGGTTGAGGCTACAGTGGCCCTGCACTCCAACCTGGGTGACAGAGTGAGACTCCAACTCAAAAACAACAAAAAACAACTCGTGTGCTTTCAAAACCTGTCCTCAAATTCTTTGATGCTCCTTCCTTCAAAAGACAAAGCCTAATTTCTTTCCCTTTGAGTGTGGAACGTACTACTTAGTGACTCACTTCTAAGAAAAGGAACGGAAGGTGATAGAATTGGCAGTGTGTAAGACTAGGTTGACTTTCTCTCCTTTTCTCTCTCTCTCTCTCTCCCTTCCTCCTTCCCTCCCTATCCTATTACTCACTCTGGTGGAGGCCAGTTGCCATGTCATGAGGACATGCCATCAGCCCTATGGTGGAACCCATGTGGTGAGAGGGCACCTGGAGCCTCCTCGCATGGAATGAGCCAACTTGGAAGTGGATCTTTCTGTCCTAATCAAGTTTCCAGATAAATGCAGCCCTGGCTCCAAATATGGAGTGTAATGCATGTTATGGGAGACTCTGAGCCAGAAACACCCCACTATGTGGCTCTTGAACTCCTGACCCACAGACACTGCGGGGAATAGCAGCCTGCTTGTTGTAAGACACCACATTTGGGATAATCTGTTAGGCAGTAATAGGTAACGAACACAACGCTTGTATAGCACTTGACATCCTCTTGTCTGACTCTTGGCTCTGCAGGGGCTTTGACCAACTACACACAGGTGTGATCTGAAGCATTCCACCTCAGCCCTCGCCATGTCCCTCTAGCTTACTACCCTGAGGATTCTCTAAGGGCATCTGCAGAAGGCCTTTCAGCGCCCATGCAGTGAGAAAGAAGCCAATGGATAAATGCTTTTCCTTACACCATCCAGGTCTTAGGGTCTGAGGTGGATTTCAGAAGGTTCCTCGAAGGTCTGGTAGGCTTGAATATCAGCTGCTTGCTTGTATCTCACTTGATAATTTTTTCCCAACTTTTTAATTATACCAATTTTACAAAGAAATTGAAAGAATTTCAGTCAAAAGCTATATATGCCTGCCTAGACTGGACAATTGTCACTTTATTTCGTTTATCGCGTGTCTATCCATTTATCTATCACTCTATCCATTTACTCTTCAGCCTCACATTCCTGACCATGTCCCCGAAGACTCATGCCATGCCAGAGACTCCAAAAGGAAACTGAGGTGGACAGGCTATGGCAGGCACAAATGAGGGCAGCTTGGAGACCCTCCTGCGCCCACTGCCTCAACTTCCAGAGGTGGGGGTGCACTCTGGAGCCCTCAGACTGTGACTGTACCATCCAGGTTCAACTCGATGGGGTCGCAGTCACTGATCCACCAGAACAGAGTAGAAAGAGGCTTCGTCGCTCACAGGAGGGCCTGGAAGCAACCTCTGCCTTAGTGACAACAGATAGTAGCGGAAAATGGCTCTCAGGGTGAAGATGCTTTTGTAAATCTTTAGTGCAGGAGTCCGAGTGTTAGGTGATGGCTGGAACAAAGTCGCTGAATGAGCACTGAAAGTGCTCCTTTTCCTCAGTAGCAGCAAAAAAGAAAACTGATGGCCAGGTGCAGTGGTTCACTCCCCTAAGCCTAGTGCTATGGGACAGGTGTTCCCAACTCCCAGCCCATGGACCAGTATTGGTCCATGGCCTATTAGAACCAGACCACACAGCAGGAGGTGAGCAGCTGGCAAGCAAATAAAGCTTCATCTGCATTCACAGCTGCTCCCCATCACTCACATTATCACCTGAGCTCTACCTCCTGTCACATCAGCAGTGCCATTAGATTCTCATAGGAGAATGAACCCTGTTGAGAGCTGCACATGCAAGAGATCTAAGTTGCACATTCCTTATGAGAATCTAAGGTCCAGTGATCTGAGGTGGAGCTGAGGCAGTGATGTTAGTGATGGGGAGTGGCTGAAAATATAAGTTAACATCAATGGTGAGGTGGATTTGGCTGCAAAGAGACCATAATAAATCAATTGCTTGCAGACCCATATCAAAACCCTATCAGTGAGTGACAAGTGAGTTGATGTACTTCAATTGTACAGCTGCATCTGGCGGCAGACTTTAAGTCAGAATCTGGCACTTGGCCGGGCTCAGTGGCTCAGCCTGTAATCCCAGCACTTTGGGAGGCTGAGGCAAGTGGATTGCCTGAGACCACGGGTTCGAGACCCACCCGGGCAACTTAGCAAGACCTCATCTCTACAATAAATCAAAAATTAGCCAGGCATGGTAGCACATGCCTGTAGTTCCAGTTACTTGAAAGGCTGAAGCAGAAGGCTCACAGGAGCCCAGCAGGTTGAGGCTGTAGTGGCTGAGAGTGGGCCACTGCCCTCCAGCCTAGGTGACAGAGTGAGACTCCAACTCAAAAAAACAAAAAGAATCTGGTACTTATTTTTGTCTGTGCAAGTCTCACCCATTATTTTATTTGCCACTTCCATTCGTGCCCCTTTTTTTTTAAAATCATGAGCTGTATAATTATCTCATTATATATTACAATGTAATAATAGAAATGAAGTATACAATAAATATTATAAGCTTGAATCATCCAGAAACCATTCACTCCCCCACCTACTCCCCCATCCATGGAAAAATTGTCTTCCACAAAACTGCTCCCTAGTTTCAAATAGGTTGGGGACCACTATTTGGGGAGAATCACTTAAGGCCAGACGTCTGAAATCAGCCTGGGCAATATAGCAAGACTCTTATCTCTACAAAAGAGAGAGAGAGATTGTGTGTGTGTGTGTGTGTGTGTGTGTGTGTGAGAGAGA
>NW_007245899.1:99416-136757 GCF_000164805.1 Carlito syrichta
TGAGTGAGGGCAAGGGAGAAAGAGAGTGCAGGGCTGAGATGACAGAGGAAAAGGAGGTGGAGGAGGAGAAGCGGTGGATGAGGAACTGGAAATGATGGAGGGAAGCAGGTGCTAGGAGAGGGAAATGCGGCATGGATCTCCGGTGGCCCTGGGAGTCCAGCCAGCTGGATGGCCACTGGGGACACTCAGGCTGGTAGGAGCTGAGACATGGGTGTGATTGGCCAGTGGACACCACCTGCGCAGAGGAACTACATTGCTGAGAACACCCCAACTTCTGGCTGGGCCTTTGGGACTAGGGGCCCAGAAGCAGAGGTGTGAGGCACAGATCCAACTTGGAGATGAAGGAAGCCGAGCGCCCAAGTCCAGAAACAAGCTGATCTTCTTGCCAGGGGGCATCTCCCCACACCAAGAACCTGGCCCTTTGGTGGCAGGAACTGAGACCTCACCACAGCTTCCTCACCTGATTTTCAGACCATGACCTTCCAGGGTTTGACAGCATTGCCAAGATGATCCCAGGACCTGCGACCAAATCCGAAAGAGCCAGTTGTTGTCCATGAGCAAGCTGGTGGGTTCAGACCCTTGGGGTTCAGGCTGGGTGGCCCCTGCCCTGGAAGATGCCCCGCCAAGGCTCCTTGCCACCTCCCATTGGATTTGAGAGTGGGCAAACGCAGCGGCTTAGCCTTCCACATTCTTGTGCTGCCCTTGCTGCATGCTCCTTCTCTGGATGTTCCCATCCTCTCAGCTTCAAGGTTGAGACCTTCACGGCCTGTTTCTCCACTTCCACATGGCCTCCATGCAACCCTGCATTAGCATCACATGCTCCATGGCCAGTTTCCCCTCCTCAGCCAAGCAAAGGGTGCCGCAGATGGCCCAGCTCTATCTGCACTGTGTGAACCCTATCTGCTCCCAGAACCTCTGGTCTGGTGACCACCACCTCCACCACCTGGATCTCTAGCTTTGGCCAGGAGCCCATTCTGCGCCCACTGCCCTGCACCCAGCAGCACAAGCACAACTGTGGACGCTGCTGGACACTTATGATGCCAAGGAGAGGCACAGTGGACCTCTCAGTCTTGGTGGTCTATAGGACTCTGTTCCTGCTTCCCTGGTCTTCTCTATTACTGCCTGCTACAGGCTCTGACCACTCCCTCTTGGCTGCTTTCTTCTGAATGAAGGTCTGAACTGTTGTCATTCTCACTGTCTGGTTTACCATAAACAAGGATCTCCAAAATTGGTGGTGGGCGAGGTTTCCTGCCAGAACACAAAAGACTCCCACCAACGTTCCTCTCCAAACACCTCTCCATTCCTCACCCTGTCCTCCAACCACTGGAAACTAAACTATCAGGCAAATGGCTGGGTGAAGTGAGACCCTGTCCTCATGGAAGAAGTAAAGACTGCATTCTTTCCAAGCACTAGGCGTTGTCAGTCTCAACAGTGGGTTCACATAAAGCCTAGGTTGCTTATTGGTCATGCTTCCTCATTCTGAACATCACTCAGTGCCAGGAGGCAGTATACTTCCAATTCTCCCTCATTAAAAAAAGATAGATAGATTACTGACAGATAGATAGACAGAGATAGATAGATACATAGATATAGACGGACAGACATAGAGAGACATACGTATGTGTGTGTGGTCCTGGAAAATATATGTCGGAGCTCATATGGCCCTCTCTGCTCTCACCTCAACCTCTACCCAGTCATCAGCAAGGCCTCAAGTGTTCAAAGGGAAGCAGACCTAAATGCAATGAAAGGTGGTTTCTAGTTCAGAATGGATGGAAGAGCTAATGAGGTAGGGGTATCCTAAGCAGGAAACAAAGGCCAGAGGCAGAAATGAACCCAGTGAACAGGGTTAGAAGTAAGACTGGACTGGTCGAGAGTCTGTGGAGAAGGGGCTTCCTCTGGTGGTGAAAGAACAAATATATTTTCAGGATTGGAATGGAGGTATGCAAGGAGGTTGAAGTGTCAGACATGTTGCTTAGAGAAGAGTTCTGTGAAGAAGCACAAACAATGCAACTTTTGGGGTTTTCTAGTGTTTCCTTGTGACCTTGTTTATGTGGAAGATAAGTACTGTGCTCTTTCTTTCACTCTTATTTAATTAAGAAAACCCTATTACTCTCCTTGTTTCTGCCTGCTGGAAAACTGGGCTGCACAGGCTTTCATTTGCTCTCGACTGGGGACATTTAGAAAATATCAATTTTACTTTCCTGTACAATCTAGAGACTTACAGGAATATTTCGAATAGTTTTCTTTCGTTTTTTTTTTGGAACAGTTTTCAGCTTGTTCTTGTCTCTATTAAAGCTGTATCCTGAGAAATATAATTTGAATAACTTGGTCTTGTTAGACTCTGAAGATTCTGGAAACTATTGTTTTCCTGGAAAAATGACCTAAAAATGGATAACTTTGACTGATGTCTTGATAATTTACCCGGTTAACAAGTTAGTCATTGATGTGTCTCTTTTCCTAAATAGCACAAATACTTGTGATATTGTTCTATCAAATTAGAAGGGTATTCTTGGCATATCGGTCTTCCTTCATATGCATGATGGTGGGGGGAAAATGTCATTCAGCTAGTTTCTTATTCTTTTCTCTGCCTATGAACATTCCTGAATGAAGGTGTTTAAGTTAATGATGAGACTAAAGGGTCATTAAGTTCTCAGATAGATACCACAGGCACTGTCCCAAAGGTAAGAAAATAGGACACAAGACTTGCACTTTCCAAGGTTGGGAGGGTAGTTGCTATTATGTGCTTTAAAATGCTAGCAGTTGCAATGCTTGCTCATGGACACCGACATAGACGTTACATTTTTCCACACAACTTCAACAGCACCACCACCCCTTCACTTCCTCAAATCCCCCATTTCTATCTTCACAAATTAGGTCATTCTCAGGTTATTCAGCTCTTCCTTTCATTCATTTGTGGATGTAATATGCAAATGTTCAGAAAGTACCTACCATAGTGGTTCACTTCTGTTCCCAGACTTTCTCATCTGTAAACTCTTGTTCATTTTTTTTCCTCAAATCTTCTCACCACCTTCTTCTATTTGTGTCAAGTCTGTCAAGGCCTGGACCATATAACCCCTCTGCCTTGTATTACTTTCTGTTTTCCATAGGGAAAATAAAATATTTCTTTCTATTCCTAGTAGACTCTGTAGGGACCTCTATTGTAGAAAAGAGCAAATATTTATTCATTGCATTGAATTCCACAAGTATTTATAAAGGTATTTTATTAAGTCCTGGCAAGATTTTTAAAAATAAGAAGATAAATTTCATCCTTTTCACTTCAGTTAAAGAATTAGAGAAAATCTAGTGTGCAAACAAATAATTTGCACAGAGTGATAGCAGTCAAATTAAACACAAAGCTGTGTTGTCATGCGTTTGTCCCTCTCTCTTTCTCACCAGTTTGGAAGCTTTGTGAAAGCAGAGAGGAAGAGTCTTTTATGTTTCTCACTGCATCTAGCATAATATTTTGCAAATAGTTGTCAGCAGGTATTTACTGAATGACAGAATGAACAACTCTTAAATGGGGAAAGAAAACAATAGCCAAGTGCCCAGAAAAACTTCCAATGGGATCATGGAAAGAGGAAAACTGTCCTCAAAGCATTTGTAAAAATTATATTAAAAAGATTTGCATAGTGTTCCCAAATCACAGCAGAATATTCATTAGTAATTAGAAAATTTCCAAACGCTGTAACATTTTGTCTTTCATCTGCCATTTTTTTTTTAGTTGAAGTCTCACTCTGTCACCCAAGCTGGAAGTGCAGTGACACACTCACGGCCATCCCAGCATTGAGTTGTTGTGCTCTGGCGAGCCTTCCTCCTCAGCCTTTCACGTAGCTGGAACTACAGGCGTGTGCTACCACGCCTAGCTAATTTTTTCTTATTGTAGAGACGAGGTCTTGCCAAGTTGCCCAGGTTGGTCTTGAACCCATGGACTCAGGCAATCCACTCGCCTTGGCCTCCCAAAGTGCTGGGATTACAGGCTGAGCCACCAAGCCTGGCCTCACTAGCCATTTTAACAGAGTATTATTTAATTTGGATTAACTACTATGCACCTCTTTGTGTACTAAATTTTAAGGCAAGTATTACACTGTATTAGACTGCAAACCTGTGCTGCTCAATACAGTAGCCATAAGTCACCACTGGCTACTGAGCCCTGGAAACATGACCGCTTCATATTGAGCTGTGTTGTAAGTGCAAAATACACACAGAATTCCAAAGATTTGTACAGAAAAAATATAAATGATTTTTACATTGAAAACATTTTGAAATGATACCATTTCAATATTTTACATCAAATAAAATAAAATTTTAAAACTTCAAAAAGACCAGGCTCAGTGACTCAGCCTGTAATCCCAGCACTTTGGGAGGATGAAGCGAGTGGATTGCCTAAGCCTATGGGTTGGTGACCAACCTGGGCAACTTGGCGATACCTCGTCTTTACAATTAAAAAAAAATTAGTTGGGCATGGTAGTGAGTGCCTATTGCTCAGGCTACTTGGAAGGCAGAGGCAGAAGGATTGGCCGAGCCCAGCGGGTTGACACTGAAGTGGCCGTGAGTATGCCGCTGTACTTCAGCCTGGGTGACATAGTGAGACTCCAGCTCAAAAAAACAAATAAATAAAACTTCAAAAAAAGTATAGAAGAAATCAGTTGGAAGGAATAGGTGCAAAGATGTTTAGGAGCTGAACAGCAATGTGAACTGAGCCTCGAAGGATAGAGTAGAATTTAGCTGGGTGGGAGAAAACAAAAGCGACCTACAGACGGGACCCAACTGCTCACAGGACTGAGAGTTCTCTTCCTTGCGAAAATTAACTTTCATTGTTAATTCACTGAAAATATCAGGGACACTGGAGTCAAAAGATTTAAATTTAAAATCTCCCTTCACCACTGAATCATTTTGGACAAATCACATAATAAATTGAAATTCCAATTATTGTCTGAAAACAGGCATCAGAAAAATAAGACCTCACATGGCTGTAGTAACACCTAAATTAGATGATATGTTGAGGAACTTTGTTGTAAAGAACTTGAAACACCTCATTTTCACCTCTTCTCCAGTATTTCAGCATTGGCACATCTTCCCAATAATTTATTTCATAAGACCTGTTTTTCTCCTTCAACGACACTACAGTCAAGGAAACTGGTGTTTTTGAATATATTTTCATATGTTTGAAAACACCTCACTCCTATTCTGATACATATCTCTTCTGCAGATATCAGACTCCTCTAATTGACTTTTGAGGGCATGGTATACAAAAATCCTGATTTTCCTGCTCAGTGAATGGTAGCCATCCATCCAGCTGAGTAAGCTGATACCAAGGAGTTATCCTGTTAACTCTCCCTCCATCCCCTCATCCACTCTGTGAAAAAGTCCTGCCTCTTTTCCCTCGTAAACACCTCTGATTTCTCTTGCTGCCATCCAAGTTCAAGCTCTCATCTTCGTCTGAACTGCTGTCAGAACTTCCTAAATATCCTTCTATCCCTGAACTTTGCCCATCCCTCTGCAAGCCATTCTTCATTCTGCAGCCAAAGTGATTTCTTTCAAGATGAAGGGGGGAAACATGCAATCTTGCATCATGAAGCATAATGTTGCTTGTATGTTTGTTTGTTTGTTTTTTGAGTTGGAGTCTCACTCTGTCGCCCAGACTGGAGTGTCGGTGACCAGCACTGACCAAGGGTGGGTTAGGACCCGCACCGGAGAATCAGAGGACGGCGAGAAGAGACCACTCGGAGGCAGCTCTTCTGGGAACAGTCTGATCAGGACTGAAGCCAATTTTATTCAAACCTTTTCCAACTTATATACCATTTTCTATACCCTCCAGCAGTGTGATAATCACTTGCTGGGGGCGTACAAGTTCCGTGCTTTACAAACCATGCATCACAAGACCATCACGAGACTTGCAAGTTTCGAGCAAACAATTCGAACTCCATGATGCCTGACGTGCTTCACAAAACTCACATCAAGGTCACAGGTGCACAATTTCAATTGTTCAAAATGTCTTCCATAGTCTTCAATAAATCATTCATATTATACTCTTTGTTCTAAACCCTGACTAATACAAAAAACTTTTCTGAGTTAACTCTAGGTTCAATCCAAGTTCACTGACTCCAAATATTCTTAACGATTAATATTATCAACTTAACACTATACTATAATCTATAAGTTTACTTAAATGACTTAGTTGTTAGTTATACTATTATCCTATTACGACTCAACATAGTGCCCTGTAATTCTATAACAATTAATTCAAATCTTATTCCTTACCATGACTTATATGAGTTTCATAAATCTAAACTTTAATTTTTATATGATCTAGTGATTAGACTTTAACCCAAAACTTAAATCTTTTTTCCTAGTACATTAATACATGGCTATGTGTAAAATTTCCTATTGTCATATTAGAAGCAAAAACAGCACCGTTGGGAAAATTTTGGTATACTTAAAATTGGCCTACAGGAACAGGAACTAAAGTCATAATCTGAAAAAAGGAAACTTAAAAGCTTAAACAAAACTTAAAAGTTTTCTATGAATGCTTATTACTGTTTAAATCTTTTCGATGGAAATTGTATCATCTTAAATGTATGTTTTATCCAAACAAGTCTATTCTAAAAATCAAATAGTAACTGTCACACTCTTGGATAATGGGCTGCACAGTTACCATGACAATGACCTCGGGCTGAAGCAAACGGAGTTTCGGCATGTAACGAAACTAGAAAAACATCCTGCCTGACTAGAGGCAGGGCAATAAAACTATTATGATAATTTAGTTTCTAATCTTAATCCTAGAAGAAACTGCCTTTGGGAACAAGAGCTGACTACCCAGTCTACCAGGAAATAGAAGTTAAAAAATATCTAGAAAGAAGTAAAACTTAGAAAGACAGAGAAAAATAATTCTGCTATGCACTTTCCATCAGGTGTATAGAGATTTACTTATAAGTTTTACTGCCATGTATGCACACTGGTCACTAATCACACGCCAATATTATAGGTATAACTGATATCCTATGTCAGAGGCGATCTTCCAGATGGGCCTTTACAGGCCTCAGCCATGTAGTTATAGATGTTGGCTCCCAACACTGGAGTGCAGTGGCCACTTCCGGCCACTGCAACCTAGACCTGCTGGGCTCCAGCGATCCTTCCGCCTCAGCCTTCCAAGTAGCCGGAATTACAGGCGCGCGCTACCACGCCTGGTTGATTTTTTGATTTATTGTAGAGATGAGATCTCGCTGCCCAGGCGGGTCTCGAACCCGCGGGCTCAGGCAATTCACTCACCTCAGCCTCCCAAAGGCGCAGGATTACAGGCTGAGCCACCGAACCTGGCTTGTATGTTTTTTATAGATACTCTTTCTCAGGTTAAGGGAGTTCCCTTCTGTCTTAAGATTGTTGAGAACTTTTATCTTGAATGGGTGTGGAATTTTACCAGATGCATCTGATAGGGTGAATTACAAGAATCCTGACTAATATCTAACTACTGAAGTGAATTGGCTGCATGGGAAACAGAGTCAGAAGGATGGGGGAAATGACATTGTCTGAAATAATTGGATGCACTATGGCCTAGTGGAAGAGGATGAGCTCGAGGCCATCCAGCCATCCCTCTGGCTCTGTGATTCAAAGGCAGTCAAGTACATGGCACATCCCTTGAAACTCTTGATCTCTTCTCAGTCTCTGGTTGACAGCTGGGACCTACTCTCCAACTCTCAGAGCAGCATCTTGGGATGCCTCTAGAAAGCGTCAGCTTGTCTCCATTCCCTCTGCCTTTCTATCCTGTGACATACAGCAATTATGACATCTTCAACATGAAATTGGGGATGCAGATTACCCACTATTCACTGGCAGTCCTTGTAATTAGCTATTAATTAAGCTTCAGGTGCCAAACCCCCAATGCAAATCTATTCAGAGGACAATTAATTAAACTTGACTTTCTCATTAGAAACTCATAGTTTCCCTAACCTTTCATTCAGGTCATGGATTCCATGTGATGAATGTCACCTTATAGTTTGTCCTATCAGTCATATTTCTTTATTAAGTCTTACAGCACTTGATGCTACTTAAAATGACATCTCTTGATTTTGCAGAATGACAGGTTTGGAGGAGAAAGTACTGGTCATTTCAGAATTAAAGATACTGTAAAATAATCAAGGCAGCAAAATATGTTTTAGGAATTACTTTCTATTGTATCAGCTTTAAACCATTTTCAGATCCTCACTTGGCCATCCTTCCATGTGAATGGTGCTCAGACTTATGAACGCATCTTATCAGTCGTGGAGGCCAAAGCAACTCCATCTTGGATGCTAATCTGCCATGTTGGCTTCTGATTAACCCTAGTTCTAAGAAGGTCTCTCAGATTTCTAGTTTATCTATTGTTCCTTGTGTCAGAGCATGTATGTACTGTAAATCCTGTCCTGGGTTAAGTAAGCTTGATTTACCATATTTCACCTGTCCTATCTCTTCTGAATCACCCTTACCCTATGGCATATAATCCATGGGTCTAGGGGGGTAATGGCACAAAGATCCACCATCTTGTCTTGCCATGGCCTAAGAACAAATATGGCTTCTGTTCATAATTCCCAACCGAGCGCGCGCGCGCGCGTGTGTGTGTGTGTGTGTGTGTGTGTGTAAAGAAACTGGATATGTCAGCCTCTTTCTTTGGCCTCTCAGCTCTGTCAGACTTTAGGGGAAGGTTTATATAGACCTGCCCACTGCCAAACATGTGGTGGGCCAAGCCAGGAGCTGAGAGATGCAAAAATGGGCAAAGGGAAAGAAGCATCCATGAGGAAAATCCCGTGGTGGCTAGCGACTTCTATGTAGAGTAGTGTGACCGGTGTGTGAGTATAGATATACTTTGAAAACACCAGTGTGTTTACAGCGATTGTTAACTGACAGCCATCTGTCACATTGTGGTAAGGAAGAGCAGTGAGATGGCCACTTCGGCAGGCCGCCTGTTTGGTAGCGAGAGCCCAGCTAGCAACAGAAGCAAAGTAAATGGGCTCGAGTAGGAATTACAATTGGGAAAAAGATTATTTTTAAGAGCTCTATAGTCAAAAGTTGATTTAGTTAATACTGATATTTGGACTCCATATGTATACATATGTATTATTTTAAGTCCTCTGTTCTGTCTCTGTATAACTTCTCAGTCAATTGAGCCTTTCCTGTTTCTCCACTTATTCCGTCTTGTCCCTCATCTTTTTGTCACCCTGGATGCCATATGAGGGACCTAAAAAAGGGAATTTCTGACAGCCTAGGATCCCTTGGGGAAAACAGAAAAGGCACCAAACACTTTAAAAGGAACTTGTTTTTCCTCACAGAAATCCCAAGAGTTGCAAGTGGACAGATTCCACTCAGGTCTGAAACTCTACTCTCTTATATATTGTGTACCTGAACTCTTTGGAGTCTAAGCAGGAAAGACAAACTGTTTTAAAACTTACAAATAAAGAATCTTATAGATCTACAAGGCCTGCTTCTGTCTGTGGGCCTGTATATCTATATGTCTATGTGTCATGTGTATGTCATATATCATTACCAAAGTATAGGAAAGAGCTCTAATCAATTGGCTTTAAGAAAAGTAAACACTTATAAGAAAAGTAGAAACCAACTCAAATGCCTTTTAGTTCACATGACTTTGGTTTTTTCAATAATTTAAAACCTCAAAGTTATGTTATGCTAAATTAAGTAATTCTAGGTCTTTCCCTGGAAATTAGAGTTACTAATAGTTGAAATAGTAGTTAACATATGTAATATATGTAATTAAGCCAGTGACTATAATCCCAGCACTTTGGGAGACCAAGGTAAGAGGATCACTTGAAGCCAGGCATTGAAGACCAGCCTGGGTAACATAGTAAGACTCCCCACCACTATAAAAATTAATATATAAATAAAAATAAAATAAAGAAATATATGTAATTAAAACTACTAAATATAAAAGAAACAATTCTGTGTACAAATTGTGTAAAGAAAGATGTGTTTTTGGTAAAAAAGTTTATTTAAAAAAACACAAAGATGTGGTTTTTGCTTAAAGGAACATAGTTTAGAGGTTATTTAAAGGTTGTTGTTAAGGCACGAATAGGGTAAGGGTGGATGGACGGAGAGGCGAGGGGAGGCGCAGCACAGCCTGGAGCCGGCGTGCTGGGAGTACATGCTGGCAACCCAGAGATCCGAGCAATGCAAAGAATTGCAACACACAAAGGTGAAAGAATAAAAGATTTATTTAAGAAAATTTCACTTCCCACAGACAGGAAGCACTCCTACACTCTAGATGAGTGTGGCCTCATAGCAGGCCTACACTAAGAATGAGTGGGGCCCTGTAGCCCCCTTAAGCTCTGGCTTAAATCCTTTCCCTTGGAGATGCTGCAATCATGTACGCGTGACTGCCGTGACTTCTTTGTTGACTATCTGCGAATGTCTTGGAGATCCTGTGACACAGAGACCCACTCATGTCCGCCCACATTATCACAGCCCCTAGAGAAGGGCATGATAAGGTTCCCAGTGCTCCTGTTGGTTCCTGAATAACTTTCCTTAGAGCTAATGGAGGGTGCACTTCCCCTTATCTCCTATGCATTCCCAGCAGGCAGCTTCCAAGCATCCTTGACTTCCCTGCAGACAGTGCCCAATCTACTAGAAGACTGAATCCCCATCTGCTCCCCTTTCTGAGCGGTCACAAGTCCTGTGATCTGCATAACTTCTGTAATGCATGAAGTCTTAGGCCTTCTAAATTCCCTTTACAAAATGCCGGGCACCAGAAAGTCTGTTTCTGAAAAGACAAAGTCGACAAGGTTATTCTTTCCCTAAAGTATGCATTTCTCCAAAACCTGGCTTCAACTTTCTCATCATTGTCTTAGGGTTTAACAACAAGATTTAAAATGGCTTCTCACTTTCAGTCTGTCCTTTCAGTTGTTCCAAAATGAAGGGAAAACATTATACTGATAAAGCTAAGTGTATAAAAAGAGAAAGGATAAAACAGTGGAAATTGAGGAAATTTGATTCCTGGATGGCCACATAGTCACCCATGTTATGGAGCCACAGTGGTGCTGCATTCTGTTACTAAAGGTAAAAGTGACTGTCAGGGTCTGGATAGGGTGAGGGAGGATGGATGGAGAAGAGAGAGGTTAGGGGAGAGAGGCACAGCGCCGCCGGAACCAGCAAGCCCGAGGTGCGTGCTGGCAACCCAGAGATCTGGGTAAATGAAAAGAATTGCAACACACAGAGGTGAGAGAAGAAAAGATTTATTTAAGAAAGCTTCACCCCCCGCAGACAGGGAGCGGGTCTACACTCCTCGGATCTCCTATGCATTCCCAGTGAGTGTGGTGCCGTAGCCCCCCAAAGCCCTGGCTTAAATCCTTTTCCTTGGAGATATTCCAGTCAGGTAGACATGACTGCCGTGACTTCCTAATTGACCACCTGCAGATGTCTTGGAGAACCTGTGACACCGAGACCCATTAATGTCTGTCCATATTATCATAGCTCCTAGAAAAGGATGTGACAAGGATTCTAATTCTCCTGCACCTTCCTGAACGACATTCCTTAGCGCCAATGGAGGGCGCACTTCCTCTTATCTCCTATGCTGTCCCAGTGGGTAGCTTCGAGGGATCATTGGCCTCCCTGTAGATAGTGCCCAATTTACTGGAAGATTGAATCCCTACCAGCTCTCCCTCTAAGCGTCATAACTTTTGTAATTACAAGTTTTGTGACTTCTACAATCCTTGAATGCATGATGTCTTAGACCTTGTAAATTCCCTTTACTCTAAGCAAGCTTGATTGCCGCATGAGATATCTCTGATACCTGGCACCAGGAAGTCTGTTTCTGAAAAGACAAAGTTGGCAAAGTTAATTTTACCTAAAGTGTGCATTTCTCCAAAAGCATAGCTTCTACATACTCATAATTGTATTAAGGTTTAAGAAGAAGATTTACAAAATGCATTTCCCACTCTTGGTCTATCCTTTCAGTTACCAGTGGAATTTAGAGATGGATCCAACTCCTAAGGAGTCAGTTCACTGGATTCAAGAGCAGACACAAATTAATAAGAAAAAATCAAAATATTCAACCCCTTGATTATTATTACCTATAACAGCTGAAGTAAGAGTTAATAAGAGTGCTTGTTTGGGTCTTGAGGCTGGACTAAACTCAGATGCGGGTCTGGCTGAACTCAGATCACCAGCCTCAGAGCAACCCACAAAAAGGGAAATTATGCCAGGGACAAAAAGAAAGTGACCCAAGACCTGTTGTTACCAAGAGGGTAGGCAGTGTAGGGGAAGGGCAAAACCAAGTAACTACTGAAACCAGAGCATAGAGTGTGAAGGAATTGTGCTATTTGTAGATAAGTATCATCAACTCCCCGAGGAACCGTTACTAAAACAGATTGTGAGAGTAACTAAATTAGGAACAGTGTCTTTGGTTTTAAGTTCAGCAGAGTAGAAGAGCATGTTTGGGTTGATGCAGGACCCACAGCTCACCATTGAACAATCACAAGTGACTGTCCATGATCCAGACACACGGGAGTCTATTCCCAAGGGAACAGCCAGTCCAGTGGACTGGATAAAAGCCACTGTAAGGTATATTTACTCTGAGAAGGGAGACTGTCTGACTCCATCTATAAATGCCAAGTGGAGCACCCCAGATAAAGCAGTTGGTGTGTTTTGTATATATGCCATGAGGGACTGGCTTTATGATGACAAAGATATTCCCCCTTTACCCAGGTCATGGTAAGTGCTGTAGTTAAGGGAAAAGTCCCCTTTTTCATGAGTACCTCATTACTGCTACAGAACTCACAGTTCAGGGAAACATTAAATTTATTGTCACAACTTCCCCTGTTACAGATACTAATAAAAACATTAATTTAATTGATGGGAGAATAAGGAAAGGCAAAGGGAGAGCTGAAGGACTCATTCTATGGAGGTAAAAATTTTTAAATGGTCATTATTTTAAGGTAAGCATATAAAAAAAATATTGATGGGGAGAAGAGGAGAAGAAAGGGGAGAGTTATGGGGCCCATCCCAGCAAGGTGGACACCTGTTGATGGGTATTAAGAAATGGAATGATGGAAAGGCTGAGGCAGAAGGATTGCCAGAGCCCAGCAGGTCGAGGCTGCGGTGGCCGGGAGCGGCCACTGCACTCCAGTCTGGGCGACAGAGTGAGACTCCAACTCAAAAAAAAAAAAAAAGAAATGGAATGAATAAAATGGAAATTGATGAGGTTGAGACAAAGGTCTTAATACAGTATTGAAAGTTGGGTGAACCCAAAATATACCCTACTGGTCTCCCAAAACAGTTTTCTGTATTGATCCCAGGTTGAAAAAGAAAGAAAGAAAAGTCAGAAGGCAAAGGTTACAATGAGAAAGCTGACCAACAATTGCCTGGGGCAACATTGAGGTGGGTTAATCAAGATAAAGATTGACAACAGGGCCCCCGTCCCTTGGCTCAACCCTCTCTTGGGAAACCCAATCCTTTTTCACGAGAGAGGGTAAAATAGTCTGGGAGTGGGGAAGAGAAGATCCTGGGATTCAGAATACACAAATGTCAATACAGATAGAAAAGACTGTAAGAATTGAAATGTTTAGACAAGCTTTATGGAAAGTAGTCGTGTCTCCTTTACCTAAACACTTTATGAAAACAGATGTTATTTCTGATCAGAGACTGTTTCCCTTACTTATGACTGTAAAACAGAAGGCATGTAAAGTTGCCCTTTGGGCAATAGTAATTGGCTGTACTAAATGGGAACCAGCAAGAGTGCTGGTGATCAGAGAGTGTAAAGCAAAAACTAGAGTGCTAATACAGACAAATTCTTCACTTGATTGCCCTTTGTGGAGCTAAAGTTTACTGGGGCTTGTGAAGTGATGTCAGATAAACACTCTCATGGGGATATCAGTGCCCAGAATGATAAAATGGAAATGGTTTACATAAAACAGAGGAGACACTTGTGAGCAAGGAGCCTCTTTTTCCCCAAGGACTGATCTAGAACTGTGCGAGGAGCTGCTGGATTCCACGGTGCTGATAAACAACTCTCACATGACTGACAGCGAGCTGGTTTGTGGATGGCAGTTCCAAGAGAAAAGGACAATATCCTGTTTGAATAGCTCCTACTCTGAAGAATAAGAAAACCTTTTGAGTTCTTTACAGCTTACAGTGAATGAGCACAGTATATTTTTTTTAAGCAAAATTTACCTTTCTCTCTACCCGAGTTCTCCAAAATGTGGAAATTGAGTATTCTTATTTTATGGTAATATAGTTGTTTGCATAAGTTCAGTAGGAATCTTTTTTTTTTTTTTTGAAACAGGATATAACTGGAGACACTAGTTATTTTAACTGGAATAGCATGTTTTCAGCTAAGGCTAGACTGCAAGGAATTGAGGTTGACTTGAAGAACCAGTAACAAGCCCCTTCTAAGAGGACTTGCGTGTAATGTTTACCTATACCAAAGAAGTTGTGAAAGGGAAAAGAAGCAGCCTCTGCCCCTGGGATTGTAAGTGGGGGGATGAAAGAAATGGCTTCAGCCTGAAACAGGTGTTACTCCCTTCCTGGAGGTTTTTCTTTGAAGGTTTTTCCACTGTAAACATTGCAAGATAAATTGTATCTTTACCCACTACACCAGTCTAATTAGCACATCTGCTTCTGTAAACTCGCTAGCTTGCTGATGTCAGCAGAATATTGCGATAAGAGCTCTGGAAAATGTCCAACTCTAACTTTAGCTAACCAAGATGTAAGCTAGGACTACTTAAGGGAGCTCTGAGCGCGGGCTCGGGTCATCTTGCTTGGAATTCTCTTCCTGCAAGCGGTTGCCAGCTGGCAGAGCCTTGACTAATAAACTTCTTTGTTAAAATTAAGTCGGTGGGCTGTTATTTAATCGCTCGGACCCTACTTCAAAGTCACCTGGAGAGCCAGCAGAAAGACATACTGGTTTATTAAACTTATGGAGGGTGTTGAAGGCAGCAGGTCAGTGAAGAATCCGCACCTTGGGACAGTATAGAAAACAGTTTTATAATCAAGCAAGTTAATTATTCAAATTCCTATACAGTGTTTACAATCACTTTGATTAAGAATGATGGAATACATTATCTTTGGGTTGCTTAGTTACCTGCATCCATCCAATGAGGGGCCACCTGTGTCCTGGGACTCCTTACTGAGAATGTGTGCATATCCACCAGAGACCAGCCCTGGCCGTACCTGAGGAAGAGGAGAAGAAAAAAGCCAGGTATAGGGGAAACAGCCTATGTCCCAATGTTTACCTAACAGAAAGACTGACCTAGTACCTTGTTGGAATGGCTTCCTTACAAGGTCCCTAGCCTGTGGTAAGTAAAGAATATCATGTTCTAAAAGGCCCAGGATTCTCAAGATATTTTGGGACATTGAGAAGAATTTGTCCACATATTTTAAGCACAGTAGAACGATGAATCCTTGGCTTAGCATCTAGCCTTGAGGCTTTTAAAAGTTGAATGCAGCCGGGCTCGGTGGCTCAGCCTATAATCCACGCCTTTGGGAGGCTGAGGTGAGTGGATTGCCTGAGTCCGCAGGCTCGAGACCCACCTGGGCAGCAAGACCTCATCTCTACAATAAATCAAAAAATCAGAGCCGGGCTCGGTGGCTCAGCCTGTAATCCTGCACCTTTGGGAGGCTGAGGTGAGTGGATTGCCTGAGCCCGTGGGTTCGAGACCCACCTGGGCAGTGGGACCTCATCTCTACAATAAATCAAAAAATCAGCCGGGCGTGGTAGCACGTACCTGTAATTCCGGCTACTCGGAAGGCTGAGGCGGAAGGATCGCCAGAGTCCAGCAGGTCGAGGCTACAGTGGCCAGGAGCAGCCACTGCACTCCAGTCTGGGCGACAGAGTGAGACTCCAACTCAAAAAAAAAAAAGAAAATCAACCAGGCGTGGTAGCGCATGAGTGTAATTCTGGCTACTTGGAAGGCTGAGGCGGAAGGATCACTGGAGCCCAGCAGGTCGAGGCTGTGGTGGCCGTAAGCGGCCACTGCACTCCAGTCTGGGTGCCAACTCAAAAAAATAAAATAAAATAAAATAAAATAAAGGTTGAATCCAAAATTCCTTACAAAAGTTCCAGCAAAGCCAACTTAAAAAGAGCCTATGAGGCCCATCACTATTCTTGGCAAAGATTTCTTGTGTAAGACTTCAAAAGCACAAGTGACCAAAGCAAAAATAGACAAATGGGATTACATCAAACGAAAAAGCTTCTATGTGGCAAAGGAAACAATCAACAAAATGAATAGACAACTCACAGAGTGGGAGGAAATATTTGCAAACTATCCACCTGCCAAGCGATGAATAACCAGAATATATATGGAGCTCAAAGCAACTCAATACAAAAAATAATAATAATCTGATTTAAATGAGCAAAAGATCTGAACACACATTTCTCAGAAGAAGACATACAAATGGCCAACAGATATATGAAAAAAAATGTTCAACATCACTAATCATCAGAAAATTACTAATCAAAACCACAATGCAATATTATCTCACCTCACTTAAAATGGCAATAACAGATCCTGGTGAGGATGTGGAGAAAGGAGAACCCTCAAACACTGCCGATGGGAATGCAAATTAGTATAGCCATTATGGAAGACAGTATGGAAGTTTCTCAGAAAATTAAAAATATAACTCCCATATGATTCAGCTATTCCACTACTGGGTATATATCCAAAAGAAAGGAAATCGGTATAGCAAAGAGATATCTGCACTCTTATGTTTATTGCAACTCTATTTACAATAGCCAAGATATGGAATCAGCCCAAATGCCCATCAATGGATGAATGGAGAAAGAAAATGTGGCATATATACAATGAAAAACTATTCAGCCATAAAAAAGAATGGAGCCGGGCTCGGTGGCTCAGCCTGTCATCCTACGCCTTTGGGAGGCTGAGGTGAGTGGATTGCCTGAGCCCGTGGTTCGAGACCCGCCTGGGCAGCGAGACCTCATCTCTACAATAAATCAAAAAATCAGCCGGGCGTGGTGGCGCATGCCTATAATTCCAGCTACTCGGAAGGCTGAGGCGGAAGGATCGCCGGAGCCCAGCAGGCGAGGCTGCGGTGGCCGGGAGCGGCCACTGCACTCCGGTCTGGGCAACTGAGTGAGATTCCAACTCAAAATAAATAAATAAATAAAAGAAATTCAATTCTGAATTAAGATGATCAACACGAGGCAGCTAGAGTGACTTTCTCTTACACAGAGAGAGTTTCCATAGCACCCAGGGAGGAACAGGTCCAGCAACATGCCCCATGGGTTTCCAAAGGAGAGATAACCACTTAGAGCGAAGAAGAAAAAAAAATCTACCAACCTCGACTGGAACTGCCCAGACTCTCTCCTGCACCACACAGTCTGCCACAGCCTCCAGACACAGTGGGGAAGGCGAATGACAGGAATGAGGGAGTTTTGTGCTCCTAACATGAATTTGCAGGGCTCCGTGGGCCTTGTGGGACCACAAGGAAGCTACTTTCTTCGCAGCCATGCTTTGCCAGAGAGTGATGCAGGAAAAAGCCTTGAGCAGTGCCAGCCACCATTTCCCAGGAACTCAACACTTGCTGGGAGAGAGTGGCTGTTTTCCAGCCAGCTTGGGAGGCAACGGGCCTCAAGGGCTAACTCTGTGGGTGCAAACAGTTCCTGGCTGGTCTGGCTGGCTGAGAACACCTGAAGCCAGCTACACCTTGGTATTCAGACGGCAGACTGCCTGAGCCCAAGGTGGGAGTAGGATGGGATGTGTTGCCATAGCAATCTCTCATTCTCCCTGTGAATTCTTCTTTGCCTCCTTTGCACAACAGCCTTACCCCAGTGACTGCGGACTCCCTTCTAATTCCCTCTGGAGTAGCTAAGAGTGTGCACTTGAGGAGTGCCTCAGCCCCTTTCCCCAGCACTACCTCAGAAGACTCAAAATAGATGGAAAACTTGGGAAATCCCAAGAGCCCTGTCCTTGGTCTAGGCTGGTTGTACTGTGGCAGAGAGGGGGCTGGTAGCAATTAAAAGTATTCCTTTTGAAAATCAATCAACAAGCTCTGAAAATCCACCAGACCAGTTTTGTTTGAGAAAAACCAAATAGCCAAGGACTGACGGCTTTCATGGAAATGCAAAAGAGTAACTAATTCACAGACTTATCCAAAACCCCTCTTTTGATGTTGACAGTTTACAACCCTGCTTGCGCATTTCCTGGAGACCATTTGTTCTTTGAAAGATCTGATTTTGCTGAGTACAACCTTGCAAATTCCAAAGAAAATGTGTAATCGCTCAACATGACCCCCTTTCCTTACCTAAACAAAGGTATAAGACCTCTCTTCTCCCTTTCTGGGGGGCTCGGCCTGGGAGCGTTATCCTGCCAAGTCCACTGGCATAAATAAAATTGCCACTTCCTATAATAGTCTTGGTGTCACGACCTGTCTTCCAACTACAGTACAATTCCTTAGAAAAACACTCACCAATTAGAAACCCTACAGTCACCATTGTAGCTGACTTTCTTCCACAAGTACCACCTCCTGGCCACATCTGATACAATACCTCAGATTTGGGGAAGGCCAGATCCCAAGTGCCAGCTAACACTTTCCAAGCCACTTTAGCTACTCAGGATGCTATGAGTCAGTGCAGGTACACAGTACAAGGCTGCCACATCTGGAAATTGAGAAATTCACCACACCAAGGCTATATATAACCAAGGGAACCCTAAAGTGCCTACATCAGCCCCCTGCAAACCTCAAATAAGAAGCCGTCTACCCAAGTGAAAAGGATCCAGAAATTCTGGCAATATGCAGGAAAACAGAGTTCTCCAACACCTCCAAAAGGCCACACCAACTCTTCAGCGATGAACCCTAACCAAAATGATATTGTTAAAATTCCAGACATAGAATTCAAAAGAGAGATGATAAAATTGATCATGAAGTTCAGGAGAAAGTTGAAAACCAACATGAAGAAATCTTAAAAACTATTCTCCAAAGTGGGGGAAGGAAAAGTTGAAACTCTGGAAATGAAAGAAGCATTTAGGTAAGTACAAAATGCAGTTGAAAGTTTTATCGGTAGGCAAGAACAAGCAGAAGAAAGGAACTCAGAACTTGAGGACAAGGCCTTTGAATTAACCCAATCAGACAAAAATTAAAAAAAAAGAGAATGGAACAAAGCCTGCAAAAAAATGTGGGATTATGTAAAATATCCATGCCTAAGAATCAGAGGTATTCCTGAGGAAGAAGAGAAAGCAACAGGTTTGGAAAACCTATTTGAGGGGATAATGGAGGAAAACTTCCCTGGCCTTGCCAGAGATTCGAACATTTAGATACAAGAAGCCTAAAGAACCTCCAAAAGACTCATTCTAAAAAAGCTATCCCCAAGGTATACAATCATCCAAATATGAAAGTTAATGTGAAGGAAAGAATTTTAAGAGAAGTGAGACGAAAGCGTCAAATAATTTACAAAGGTAAACCTATCAGACTAACAGCAGACTTCTCAGAGAAAACTCTACAAACCAGAAGGGATTGGGGCCCCATCTTCAATTTCCTCAAACAAGGTAACTGTCAGCCAAGGATTTTGTATCCCGCAAAACTGAGTTTCATAAATGAAGGAGAAATGAAGTCCTTTGTAGAAAAGCAAACATTGAGGGAATTTGTCACCACTAGGCCAGCTCAACAAGAAATACTCAAAGGAATCCTAAATACTGAAACAAAAGGTAAAATTACAATAGTAGAAAAACACTGGAAATTATAAAGCTCACAGGATTCATGGAACACGATCACAATAGAGAAAATAAATAAGCAAGGCAACCAGATAACAACCAAGATGATGAATAGACTAGTATCTTACATATCATTACTAACTCTGAATGTAAATGGTCTCAATGGTTCACTAAAAAGATATTGACTGAAAGAATGGATAAAACACACACACACACACACACACACACACACACACACAAACACACCCCTCAAATACCTGCTGTCTTCAAGAGTCCCAATTAACTCACAAAGACTCAAGGTAAAGGGGTGGGGAAAAATATCCCACACAAATGGAAATCAAAAATGAGCAGAAGTAGCCATTATCATATCAGATTTTTAAAGTTTTAAATTAACAACAGTAAAAAAAAAAGAGACAAATGTGGTTATTATACAATAATAAAGGGATCGAACCAAGGAGAATGCATAACAATTTTAAGTATATATACATTCCTAACACCAGAGCTCCCAGCTTTATAAAACAAATTCTACTGGACCTAAAAAAAAAAAGAGATCGACATCAATACAATAATAGTGGGAGACCTCAACACTCCACTAACAGCAATAGATAGATCATCAAAGCACAATGTCAACAAAGAAACATTAGAGTTAAACAGGACTCCAGAGGAAATGGAACTAACAGACATCTACAGAACATTCCATCCCAAAACTACAGAATACACATTTGTCTCATCAGTACATGGAACATTCTCCAAGACAGGCATATGATAGGCCACAGATCAAGACTCAATAAATTCAAAAAAATTAAAATTGTATCAAGCACTACCTCAGACTACAGTAGGATAAAACTAAAAAGTAACTCCAAAAAGAACTTGCAAAACCAAACAAAAATACAAAAGTTAAACAATTTGTTCCCAAATGATTCTGGGATCAACAATGAAATAAAAATGGAGATTTCAAAATTCCTTGACATGAATGACAGCAATGAAACAAACTATCAAAACCTCTGGGCCACACCAAGGCTGTGCTGGAAGGAGATTTTATACTGCTTAAGGCCTGTTTTAATAAGACTGAAAGATCACGTATTAACAACCTAATGACACACCTCAAACAACTAGAAAAACATGAACAAACCAAACCCAAATCTAGCAGAAGAAAAGAAATAACCAAGATGAGAGCAGAGCTAAATGAAATCTAAATTTTTTAAAAAGGCAAAGGATCGATGAAACAAAAAGTTGATTCTTTGAAAAGATAAACAAAATTGATATATCACTAGCTAGATTAATTAAGAAATAAAAAAAGACTCAAATTCACTCAATCAGAAATGAAAAAGTAGACATTACAACCGATATGAAGGAAATACAAAAGATCATCCTGGACTTTTATGAACACCTCTGTGAAAACAAATAGAAAACCTAGAGGGAATGGATAAATTCTTGGAAACATACAATCCCCTCCTTGAATCAGGAAGAAATTGAAACCCTGAAAAGACCAATAATGAGTAGTGAGATTGAAACAGTAATTAGAAATCTCCCAACAAAGTAAAGTCCAGGACCTGACGGATTCACAGCTGAATTCAACCCGACTGTCAAAGAAGGACTGGTACCAATTTTACTGAAGCTATTCCTCAAGATTGAAGAGGAGGAAATCCTCCCCAACTCATTCTATGAGGCCAGTATCACTCTGATACCAAAACCAGGAAAAGATTCAACAAATGACGAAAACTACAGACCAATATCCTTTATGAACATAGATGTAAAAATCAAAAAATCAGCCGGGCTCAGTGGCTTAGCCTGTAATCCCGCGCCTTTGGGAGGCTGAGGTGAGTGGATTGCCTGAGCCTGTGGGTTCGAGACCTGCCTGGGCAGCGAGACCTCATCTCTACAATAAATCAAAACATCAGCAGGGTGTGGTAGTGCATGCCTGTAATTCCGGCTGCTTGGAAGGCTGAGGCGGAAGGATCGCCGGAGCCCAGCAGGTCGAGGCTGCGGTGGCCGGGAGCGGCCACTGCACTCCAGTCTGGGCGACAGAGTGAGACTCCAACTCAAAAAAAAAAAAAAACAATCTAAAAATCCTCAACAAAATAATAGCAAACCGAATTCAATAGCACATTAAAAAAAAAAAAAATACACCATGACCAAGTGGATTCTATCCTAGGGGTGCAAGAGTTGTTCAACATACACAAGTCAATAAACACGATACACTACATAAACAGAATTAAAAACAAAAATCATATGATCATTTCATTAGACACAGAAAAAGCATTTGATAAAATCTACCATCACTTCATGTTAAAAACCACCAGCAAAATAGGCATAGAGGGAACATCCCCTCAAAATAATAAAAGCTATATTTGACAAACCCACATCCAATGTGATCCTGAGGAGAAAATTTGAACACATTCTGCCTCAGAACTGGAACAAGACAAGGATGTCTACTTTCATCACTATTATCCAATTTAGTACTGGAAGTTCCAGTCAGAGCAAGCAGGCAAGAAAAAGAAATAAAGGCTATCCAAATTGGAAACATCTCTGTATGCTGATGAGATGATCTTATGTCTAGAGAACCCTAAAGACTCCTGGACTTGATAAATGAATTCAGTAAAGTTTCAGGATACAATATCTACACATATAAATCAATCACAGCACTGCTCTACACCAATAGTGACTAAGTTGAGAATCAAATCAAGAACCCAATTCCATTTACAATAGCAGTCAAAAAGCTAAAATACCTAGGAATATATTTAACCAATATATTTGTAGTTCTACAAGGAGAACTACAAAACTCTGATGAAAGAAATTGCAGAGAAAACAAATGGAGAAATACCCCATGCTCATGGATTAGAAGAAACAACATTATTAAAATGACCTTATTACCCAAAGTAATCTACAGATTCAATGTAATCCTTATCAAACTACCAACATCATTTTTCACAGAATTGGAAAAAAAATTCTAAAATTCATATGGATCCAAAAAAGAGCAAGAATAACCAAAGCAATTCTAAGCAAAAAGAGCAAAGCTGCAGGCATCACATTACTTGACTTCAAATTATATTACATGGCTATAGTAACCAAAACAGCATGGTACTGGTACAAGAGCAGACACATGGACTAATGGAATAAAATAGAAAATCCAGAAATAATCTCAAATACCTACAACCAACTCATCTTTCACAAAGCAAACAAAAACATACACGGGGAAAGGATACCCTATCCAAAAATCGGATAGCTACATGCAGAAAAATGATACTTGATAACCTATTTCTTCCCATATGCAAAAATCAACTCAAAGTGGATTAAAGGCTTAAACATCAGACCTGAATTCATAAAAATCCTAGAAGAAAACCTAGGAAAAACTCTTATGGATACCAGTCTAGGCAAAGGATTTATGGCTAAAACTCTGAAAGCAAATGCAACTGAAACAAAAATAAATAAGTGGGACCTAATTAAACTGAAAAGCTTCTGCACAGCAAAATAAATAATCACCAGAGTAAACAGGCAACCTACAGAATAGGAGAAGATATTCACAAACTATACATGTGACAAAGGACTAATATACAGAATCTGTAAAGAATTCAAACAAATCAGCAAGAAAAAAGGAAATAGCCCCTTAAAAATTGGGAAAATGACCTGAATCTACATCTCTCAAAAGAAGATATACAAATGGCCCACAGACATATGAAAAAATGCTCAACATCACTCATAATCAGGGAAACGCAAATTAAAACTACAGTGAGATACCACTTTACACCAGTCAGAATGACCATTACTAAAAAATAAAAAAACAGTAGATGCTGGTGCAGATGCAGAGACAAGGGAACACTTATACACTGTTGGTGGGAGTGTAGCTTAGTACAGCCTCTATGGAAATCAGTATGGAGAGCACTCAAAGAACTAAAAGTAGATCTACCATTTGATCCAGCAATCCCACTACCAGTTATCTACCCAAAGGTCATTATATAAAGAAGACACCTGCACCCGCTTGTTCATTGCAGCACAATTCACAACTGCAAAGATGTGGAATCAAGCTAAATGCTCATCAACCATCAGTGGATCGTGAAAATGTGGTATATAACACCATGGAATACTATGCGGCCATAAGAAAGAATGAAAACATGTCCTTTGCAGCAACATAGATGGAGCTGGAGACCATTATCCTAAGTGAACTGACTTAGAAACAGAAAACCAAACACCACATGTTCTCACTCATATATGGAAGCTAAACGGTCACAAAGATGGAAATGATAGACACAGGGGACACCAGAAAAGGGGGAGGGGAAAGGGGGGCTAGGGTTCAGAAACTACCTACGAGGCACTGTTTTCACTATCTGGGGAGTGGGCCACCTGGAACCCAGTCCCCACCACTACAATATGTCCATATCACAAATATGCATGTGTATCCTGAGTCTAAAATAAATACAAATTAAAAAAATTTTTAAAGCAGAAACAAATTGAAAATAAAAGGGTGAAAGTGGAAAAAAAAGAATGAAACCCTGTCATTTATAGCAACATGATGTTAAGTGAAATAAACTAAGCACAGAAAGACAAATACCGGACGTTTCACTTACATGCAGTTTCTTAAAAAGTATATCTTAGGCCAGGCACAGTGGCTCAAGCTGGTAATCCCAGCACTTTGGGAGACTGAGGTGAGAGGATTGCCTAAGCCCAGGGGTTCAAGACCAGTCTGGACAACTTGGTGAGACCTCGTCTCTACAATAAATAAATAGCCGGGCGTGGTAGCGCACCCCTGTAGTTTCAACTACTTGGAAGGCAGAGGCAGAAGGATCGTCTGAGCCCACCAGGTTGAGGCTGTGATGGTTGTGAGAGTGCAATGGCACTCCAGCCTGGGCAATAGAGTGAGACTCTGACTCAAAAAAAACCCCATATTTTATGAAGCTACAGAGTAGTTGGTGGTTACCAGAGGCTGAGAAGGGGAGGAGGGAGAAGAATGAAGAGGAAAAAAAGAATATAAATGTATGTTTCACCACTAAATTGTATATTTAAAAATGGTAAAGATGGTAAGTTATATATGTATATTTTACCTCAATAAAAAACATTTTTAAAAGAGTAATAATAACCCCTAGACTTCACAGTAGGATATGAGACTCACTGAGTTTCAGGACCAGAATAAGTTGTTGAGATTGTCTCATTCACCAGAGCAGTGGCTCATACCTGTAATCCCAGTATTTTGGGGGGTGGAGGTGAGAGGATTGCCTGAGCCCACGGGTTTGAGACCAGCCTGGGCAACTTGGCGAGACCTCATCTCTACAATTAAAAAAAAAAATTAGCCAGGCACGGTGGTGCGAGTCTGTGGTTCCAGCTACTTGGAAGGCTGAGGTGGAAGGATCGCCGGAGCCTGAGCCCAGCAGGTTGAGACTGCGGTGGCTGTGAGTGCGCCACTGCACTCCAGCCTGGGTAACACAGTGAGACTCCGGCTCTAAAATAAAATAAAATATAAAATAAAATACAATAGTAAAATAAAATATTGTTTCATTTGCCTGTGAGAGGTGGAAAGCAGATGGTGTAGTGACAGGGAGGGTCCTCACTTGAGTTTCCCGCTAGAACTTTATAAAATCACTTCACAGCGATTCATCATCAACCTCTCTGTCTCATTGATGCCCTTGCCTCAGAATAAAACTCACAATGTTCTCCAGAAGACAAGTAATCGCAAGCAACAAGCCAAATCTCACCCTGTCTGCTGAGTAGGGTGGTCTGTGGGCCGATGCCCTCCTGGGGCTGGCCCCGCACAGGCTCCAACTCACCAAGGGTGGAAGGGGCACAGTCGAACCTGGAGCAAACCCTTCTTCATACTAAAATCATTGTCATGAATAATCATAGGCTGAAATTAATGATAACAATAACTAGAGCAATGCTGACAATAAAAGTTTTAGTTTATTGAGTGTGGCATATATAAGTACACCAAATAAGCAAAATATAAAAAATAAAAAATACAGCACAACTGCATGAAAATAATGATAATGATTGATTATATATATATACATGTATATATACAGAGAGATAGAGACAGAGAGAAAGTGTGTGTGTGTGTGTGTGTGTAAGCATCTCACTCTGTCACCCAGGCTGGAGTGCAATGGCAGAATCACTGCCAACCTCAGCCTTGACCTGGACTCAGATGATCCTTCCACTTCAGCCTCTCCAGTAGCTGGGACTATAGGCACATGCCATCACAGCCAGCTATTTTTTATTTTTTTGTAGAGACAAAGTCTCCCTGTGTTGCCCAGGTTGGTCTTGAACCTGGGCTCAAGCAATCCTCCCGCTTCAGCCTTCCTAGATGCTGGGATTACAGGTGTGAGCCACCACACCCAGCTGATTCCATTTATGTGTGTGTGTGTGTGTGTGTGTGTGTGTGTGTGTGTGTGTGTGTGTTTAATTGGAGTTTCACTTCGTCGCCCAGGGTGGAGTGCAGTGACATACTCAAGGCCACTCCAGCGTCGACCTTCTGGGCTCTGGCGATCTTTCCACCTCAGCTGTCCAAGTAGTTGGAACTACAGGTGCACGCTACCATGCCCGGCTAATTTTTTATTTATTGTAGAGACACGGTCTCACCATGCTGCCCAGGCTGGTCTCAAACCCCTGGACTCAGGCAATCCACTCACCTCGGCCTCCCAAAGTGCTGGGATTACAGGCTGAGCCACCGAGCCTAGCCCATTAATATTTTTTTAAAGAGAAAAAAGTCGTAGCCCTACCAACTGCTCTGTCACAGAAATAAGTAATATTATAATTAAATAACAAATAAGAATAGCAATTAAAATGAATCAATGTCAATTTTGAGAAGATCAGTCAAATCAGTAAACTATCTCACATGTGAACAAAAATTTGTCCTTATCAAACAAAAATATTACACCTTACAGTTTTACTGTTGAAAATTGTAAACGCAAAAATAAAAACTCCAAGCAATCATATAGATGATAGAATTGAAGTAAGTAAAGTTCTGTTTCTCAATCTCTGCAGCCACTGGACTCCACAGTATAAATGCAGGAATATGTATACCAGGGACTGGAGGTACAAACTGCACCTGAAGCAAGCCTGAATTTTTTCAACCTGTTACAAATTTCTTCGTCAAAGAAAGCCAGTGCCTGCAGTAACGGAGGGTGGGGAGAATAGGAGGACTTTGTATAACTGGGATGACTCTGAATTAACTTCTGTGTAAAATACAACTGCTGAAAGATAATTGATACAAATGTGTAAATTTGAAGCTTATGCATTTATCAATAAAACTCAACAGTAACTGCAATTGATTGGATCTTAGACCAACAAAAGTGAATTTGAGGGGAAGTATTTTATCACTGGTTTTATTTAGACCGTGATAGATTACATTTTAGTACATCGACAAAGGACCTATAGCTAACTATCATACTTAATGGTGAAAGAGTGAACATTTCTCCCTAGGATGGTGAACAGGCAAAGATACCCTTTTTCATCAGGTCCATTCAATATTCTACTAGAAGGTCTAACCATTGCAAAAAAGGCATGAAAAAGAAAGAAAAGGCATAGATATTAGCTAGAAAAATAATAAAACTATCTTTTTCACAGTTAATATTATTGTGTTAGAAAATACTAAGAAATCTATAAAAAAAAAGTTACTAGACCTAAAAATTTGAACTTAGCAAGTTCATAAGATACAAGGTATATTACTATATATCTATACCAAGGTATATTACTATATACCAGTAATGAACATTTGGAAAATAAAATTAAAAATACAATTTCATTTACAATGCCATCAAAAAACATGACATAGTTTGGGGTAAATTTAACAAAGACTGAGCAAGATCTGTATACTGAAAACAATAACACATTGATAAACAAAAATTAAATAAGACCTAAATAAATGGAGACATATTTCATGTTCATGGAAGTCAAGATGTAACATTGCTAAGATAGTGATTCTTCCCAGATTGATTCATAGATTGAATGCAATCCCAATCAAAATTCCACCAGATTAAAAAAAAAAAATTTGACAAGCTGATTTTAAACTTTATATAAAAATTAAAACAACCTAGAATAACCAAAACAATTTCAAGTCTTTCTATAAAGCTATAGTAATCAACATGTGATAATGGTATAAAAAAAACACACATGTACGGTCAAGTGATTTTCAACAAAAGTGCCAAGGCATTTCAATGGGGAAAGGGGACACTTCAGCAAACAGTGCTAAAACAATTGAATGTTCATATAAAAGATACAAGGATTGACCCTTGCTTCACAGCATACTCAACAATTAACTCAAAATGTATAATAGACAACATGTAAAGTGAAAATTATAAAGCCCCTAGAAGAAAACCCAGGAGAAAATGTTTGCAGTTTGGTATAGGCAAATAGTTCTTAGAAGTATAAAACCACAAACCATTAAAGACATAATTAGTAAACTGGACTTTTACAACATTAATATTTTTGCTTATTGAAAAACATTATTAGGAAAATAAAAATGAAGCCACAGAATAGGAGAAAAATTTGTAATGCTTTAATACATGTGTCTGACAGAGGACATGTATGCAGCCTATTTTATAATAAAATATTGAATGTCTATTGAAGGCGAAAACTAAAATGGTTGTATGGATACTCGCAGTAAGAGGTCTACTGAACGTGTATCACTTTATATAATCATTAAGTCAATGATTGGAAGTCAAACTATCATAAGTCAGGAAATATCAGTATATATAAAACATGCCAAATCCTGAAATAATCCAAAAGTCCATCAACAGAGAATTTGCAAATTGCTGTATAGTTATATACTGAAATAAAACCTAGCAGTAAAAGGAAGTTTTACCGATACATGTAACAATGTGGATGAATCTCAAAAACCTTAATTATAAGTGAAGGCCTGATATATTCTGCATATATGAAATTCTAGAAAACGGAAACATTTCTACAATGACAGAAAGCAGGTTAGTGGTTTCCTGGAGGTAGAGAGAAGGGATAACTGCACTAGGATGAGGAAATTTCTGAAGGTTATGAAAATGTTCTGTATCTCCATTGAGGTGGTGCATACATGCTGCATATATTTTTCAAAACCCATCCAACTGTACATTTAAAATGGAGGCATTTTATTGTATATAAAATATCCAAAATGTGCCACAAAAACATTCACTAAAAACAAAAAGCCACCCAAGTTTCCCAATCCTAACTAGCTACTTGTCTTAGTCCATTCCTGCTGCTATAACAGAATGTCACAGACTGGGTAATTTATAAACGATATAAATTGATTTCTCGAAGTTCTGGGGGCTAGGAAGTATAAGATCAAAGAGCTGACAGGTTCAGTGTTGGGTGAGGGTGGCTCTCTGCTTCTAGATGGTGCCTTGCTGCTGTGTCCTCTGGAGGAGACAAATGCTGAGTCTTCACATGATGGAAGGTGGAAGGGAAGAAAGGGCTAAAGGCTGTGTGAAGCCTCTTTTATAAGGGCCTTTATCCACTCACAAGGAAAGAGCTTTATCACCTCCTAAGGGTGCCACCTCTTCATACTGTTGCATTGGAAATCAATTTCAACATGAATTTAGGAGGAACCCAAACATTCACACCATAGTACCACCTGTTATCATCCAGGGCGTGGGGACCATCTAAATACTGAGGATTCTACAGACAAATATGTACTTTAGCTCCCAGGCCTTCCTGTGGTTTCTTACTGCAGAGAAGAGGACTAGGCGCCATGTGGACCTCTATATGAGGCCTGGGCCAGAGGCAGGTGTAAAGGGCTTACTCTATGTCCCCCGCCCCCCCGCCGCCACCTCTCCCTTGTATCCCTATTAGTTTTCTGTGGGGAACTAAGGGCACCCTCTCCCAGTAAGAGAGCTTAGCTGTCCTCGGCCACCAGGCTCCCAAGGGGAAGGGGCAGAAGGCTCCAATGCACAGAAGACACCACTGCCCTGCTTTAGAGCTCTCTCTGGAGCAATAAGCATTTTTAGCCATGACTCTCTCCATGCCAAGCATGATGGTGGGAGGTTTCCACATGTTACCTTATCCAGTCCTTATCCTAACCCTGAGTGTACTCCTTCTGTGACGCTGGTGTACAGATGAAAGAGCAGAAGGAGTAGAGAGGCTGAGAAACTGCCAAGCTTCCAGAACGGAACCCAGATGCATTATGCCACAACGGTGTTCTGCCACCGCATGGGTGCTCACACCCACCTCCCCCCATCACCTTCCCCTGTGTACACGATTGGTGGCAGGTTCATGTTCAGAACAGACAGGACTCGGCCCAGAAGACAGAATCCTGTTCCTCTCTCTGCTTCAGCTACATCAAGAGTGCCCAAAGTTCAGACTCCCCTGAAGTTATTTACTCTCGAATTCAAATACAGAAGTACTTTGAAGAGCCACACAGCATTCCTGCTATTCCCATGTGCTATAAATATGTAATTTATGGGGGAAATGGGAACTCTGTGTCACATCCAAATTGAGAACTATTTGAAGAAAGGAGAAAAAATATCCCCTCGTATTGAGTCGTGGAGAAAAATAACTAGAGTGTATCATACTAGTAAAGAGGAATGTAAAAATAGCTTCTGTTTGAAAGCATAAATTTAATGTTAATATGGCCTTGAATTTGGTTCAAGTATCTTTCATTAAGCATTTTTATTTTCACAACCCGATAAATTTCCTTATATTAAACCAAGGTCAGATAATTTTAGATACCAACTTAGAAAACCCTAACATCAGTGTGTCTGATGCCCTTTCAAAAGAAGAAACATGTTCTTTGAAAACAGCTATCGTGACATACAGGCCATTAGGCACTGAGGAGCAAGGTCTTTGGGGCAGCCTGCGGCTGTGCTTCCTTTGGCTTTCCCAGAGCATGCAGTTCTGTCCTGCTTTTCCTTTGCCCACCACTCCTTTGGAAAGCTGTCCTCCCCACTCTGACCGCATGGTCACGTGAGCACCAGCATCTTCACTACATAGGTGAGAAAACAACCAAGCGAGTCTCTTCAAGTCCTTCCCCAAGATTTTTCATATCAGAACTAAAGAAAGAGAGCGCAGCTGGGTACCTGGATCCAGGAGCAGCCAGCAGCTGTGTTCCTGGCTGAGTTCCTCCAGCCACCAGTCTGGTGCCTCCCAGGGGTTTGGTTCTATGTGGGTCACACATCACAGACAAGGCACCGTGTCAAGGAACCCCTGCTGTCCTTGTAGAACTCAAACTGGAGTCTCAGAATCCAGGAATTCTCAGCTGGCGTTTATAAACCGCAAACCACGCTTCCCGACTCCTGCTTGGCCCCAGCTGCTCTGCAGGGTATTTCATGCGATTTATTCTGTTGAATCCTCACAGCAGCCCCATGGAGGAAGGTACTATTGTAATCCCCACTTTCCAGATGAGAAACAAAACCAAGCAAAACTGGAGGCTCTGAGATGTGAAGTAACTTGCACAGAATCTCACAATCACTAGACTTTTCTCCGTTACTCGGAGGGAAACTGACATTGCTTACTCTGGATCTAGACTTTCCTACCCAGCCTTGTGTAGGCATAAACTAAAAAAGTCGGCTAAACTGCTGCCCATGTTCCCACTAAAAATAAATGGAGCTGGTCTTTAGGACAGCCTGAGTAGAAAGTTGAGCTCAGGATCTGAGCTGCCCCTCGTGGCAGTCAAACGGAACATTTCACCCATGCATGACACTGATTCTGTTCACAGGCTCCAGATGAGGCAGAACATAAGGAGTGGAATTAGGGAGGAGTCTTAAGGTGCTTCAGTATAGGCTTTAAAAAAAATAACTTTATGGTGATAAAATATACATAAAGTGTACAGTCCAGTGGCATTAAGTACATTCATATTGCACAACCATCACCAGCGTCCTTCTCCAGAACTTTTACATCTTCCCACCTTCCCAACCTGTTAAACAACAACTCCCCACCTGCCCACCACCCCCAGCCTCTGGCAACCACCATTCTGCTTTCAGTTTACGTAAATATGCCTACCCTGGGTACCCCATATAAGTGGTGGAGTATATGCTTTGAATGTTGTTTTCAGTCCCTCCAAGTATTTACTGAGACCCGGTCTTTGCCCAGCATTGTTCTAGGCTTTATAGGGAAAAAGTATGAAATCTGGTCCCTGCCACTGAGGTCATTATGGTTGACCGTGAGGCAAGGCTACCTTCCAAGAAACAATGTGTTAGGTGTATGATAGTAAGTTGGAGGACAGGAGAAATTCACCTAAGGAAACCTTAGAACATGTGTCATCTAAGTCGTTTTCATAAGGCTGGTGACTCAAAGAATGAGTAGGAGGTTTGGTTGGGCAGAGAGGAAGATTTGGGATTAACTAAATCACAAAGCCAGGCAGGCGGGCTGGATCATCCAGAGTCAGCCGACGCCAAGGCAGCTGCATGCTGACAGTTTGTCTGAGGATAGAGTGAGCTACCCTAGGTCTGTGAGTCAGACTTCCTCTTGTGTCCAAGCTACACATCCTCCGGTAATGGGTTCTTTTTCTCCTCTGCTAACTAGATACAAAAGAGTTTTTAAAAATAGAGGTGGGGAAGGGGGCTTGTTGCTATTGTTTCAAATAATTATCTCAGAAAATAACTAAACCAGCTCTTTTGTGCAAGTCCATCTTTTTTCTTTGGCAAAAGGAGTTTGTAAACACTTCTGAAACTTGTGTGGAATGTCTGACTACCAGGGTCAGGTCACATCAACCTGACGACGGTTGGAGAGTCAGACTCCTGGAATCATGGCAAGATAAGCTCCCAGATGTCCTTGCTACCTAGTCACGCCAGTCCTTTAAACAAACCGTGCGGACCCCGACCCCATCCTGCCGACTCCTTGAACAGGTGGGTGATGCAACAGTGCTCTCGGGAGACAAGACTCTGTGCAGGGGGTCTTGCAAGGTCTTCTCCACGGTCCTCCTGCCTGCGCTGCCTCTTCTGCTTATCAAAACATAAGCCCAAGGCCAGGCACAGTGGCTCAGGCCTGTCATCCCAGCACTTTGGGAGGCCGAGGTGAGAAGACGGCCTGAGCCCGCAGGTTTGAGACCAGCCTGGGCCACATGGTGAGACCTTGTCTCTACAATAAAATAAAATGAAAAAATTAGCCGGGCATGGTAGCACGCGCCTGTAGTTCTGGCTACTTGGAAGGCTAAAGCGGAAGGATCACCAGAGCCCAGCAGGTCGACACTGGGGTGGCTGTGAGCCTGCCACTGCACTCTAGCCTGGGCAATGGAGTGGGACTCTAACTCAAAAAAAAAAAAAAGCCAAAACATAAGACTGATTTAGGGACACTGGTGGGCTTATAGGAATAGGAAGGCCTGTGCCACTGTTGCTCAATTGCTTTTCTTTTCCTTTCTTTTTTCTCCTCCACTCTTTCCCTTTAAGATGAATCTGCAGGCTCATCCCTGTAATTCCAGCACTTTGGGAGGCCAAGGTGGGAGGATTCCTTGAGGTCAGAAAGTAGAGACCAGCCTGGGAATCACAAAAAGAACCCGTCGTTACAAAAACAATTTTAAAAATTAGCTGGGTTTGTTGGCACATACCTGTGGCCCCAGATCGGGAGAGGCTGAAGCAAGAGGATCGTCTGAGCCCAAGGAGTTCAAGGCTACAGTGAATTATGATCATGCTACCGTACTCCAACCTGGATGATACAGTGAGAATCCAACTTAAAAAAACATTATACGTAGCAGTGAAGTTCTCCTACTTCTAGACAAAAGCATTTCTCATTGTGTGCCACAGCAGCTAGGTTTGATTCTGACTGTCCACTTAACTGTATGTATTAACAGAAGGCGCAAGTGTGGGACTGAGTGAAGCACAAGGCATCTCAGAACTACAGGAGAGAAAAAATGCAAGAGGACAGCAAGTGGGCCCTGTCTAGATGCCCATGAGCCTCCCCGAGTCCTGGGCATGTGATAACTTATGGTGAATAGATGCACATAAACCACAACAAAATACAGAGTGCCGGACTAATGAATTCTGAAAAGGAGTTGAGGTTCTGGGAGAAAGCTCTGTGCCATTTCTTCCTAACAGCTCGGAAAAATTCAAATCAATGTCTAATGCCTCTCTGAGGATTCCCACAGGAAGCGAACCCTTCTACCAATGTCCTCCTCTTCTTCCAGTGACATGGAAAAGGCCACTCGGAGAGCACCAGTCTCTAGAGTTGAGTACCCCAGGGATGCTGCCCACTGCACAGCAGCCTAGTTTCCTCAAGTGCGCCGAGGCCAGTTACAGACAGAAGTGAGATTCGGCGACTACAACCACGTTGGAGGTACTTATTACCAGCTCCCGTTTCCACCCATCCTCTTGCTTATTGAACAGGCTGCATCTTAAAAATATCTCACTCTGGCCAACACTCTTCCAACAGTCCAACTGGTCTACTCAGCTCTAATCTGTACTTTTCCAAACACGTCCCCCATACTTTCCTGAAGTGGTTATTTAAAACAGAACTTTCACCATGTAACTCTCTTGCCTAAAACTACCTTCGGGATAAACTCCAAGCTTAGCTCACTATGTTTCAAACAAAAAGAAACTTCACGTGTATAATTACAACAAAAATTTCTAGTCTCAAAGGTAAGTTTTAAAAACTTCATAAGTCTCCAAAGCCAAAAGCCAACCAACAAAATAAACATGAATCATATATTAATGTTTTTCTGACATCAAATAGCAGAAGGTGATTTTTATGGCTTGAATGTGTCCCCCAGAGTTTATGGGTTAGAAACGTCATCCCCAGTGCCACAGTGTTGAGAGTGGGGCTTGCAAGAGGTGACTGAAGAGTCTCCTTGAATGGAAGAGTGTGGTCCGAAGTACGCAACTCTACAGTTGGATGTCTTTGAGGCAGCACTCATAAATATTTTTCTCATACTGGTTTTTGATAAGGATTAGATAGCAGATTTCCAGGCTATACTTTCTGGAAAGAGCCTGGAGAGCAAACAGTCTGCCTTTCCAAAGAAATGCAGGTCTTTACTTTTTGCCAGCCTCCAGAGGAGGATATAAACATGAGATCCTAGGCCAGGCTAGGTGGCCCAGCCTGTAATTCCAGCACTTTGGGAGGCCGAGGTGAGTGGATTGCCTGAGCCCACGGGTTCGAGACCAGCCCGGGCAACTTGGCGAGACCTCATCTCTACAATAAATCAAAAAAATTAGCTGGGCGCAGGAGTACACACCTGTAGTTCCAGCTACTTGGAAGGCTGAGGCAGAAGGATCGCCAGAGCCCAGCAGGTCGACGCTGGGGTGGCCGTGAGCATGCCACAGCACCCCAGCCTGGGCGATAGAGTGAGACTCCAACTCAAAAAAAAAAAAAAAAAGAGAGATCCTCTTATTAAAATTAAATGTTGTTTATTTATTGTCAAGTGAATGATGAAAGATAGGGGAACTGCCATTGCCAGGCAACAAAAACTGAAGTGTTTTTCTTGCTGAAACTTGAATAAAATGTGTGGGGCAAAGAAGTTACTAGTTATGGGACATATTTTATAGATTGATTTAAAATTTCATTTTATACTACAAGAAGAGATTTCTGACTATAAGAAAATTTAAGCACTGACTCACATGAAGACAGGCTCCTTTTCTCTGGACTTTAAAAATAAATCAAAAACATATGTGTAGCTGTTCTCAATTTATCATGGCACTTGAACATTTCCTCTTACATCATTTTTCACTTTTTTCCTGAAGTTCCGTTTGTCTTACTGTCTTACTGGAGTGTAATCTTTTTAAGGGCAGGAATGGTCTCCAGACTCCTGCTCAGGTTTAAGATAGTGCTTTGCCCATGACCAGCACTTACGAAAAACGCCTCTCTGAACTCATGAAAATATCATGTATCTCATTACAAGGTCATTTTAAAGTTAAATGGATTTTTAGACACTCAAAGCAATAAAGTCTCTTGTTAAAAGAATTTTCAGATACAATAAACTTTTAAATTTTGCTCATATATTAAAACATGAATTAGTGACGGCTTTAACTTGATTCATTTATACTACTTTTCTTATTTTTTCATTTTTTATTGATACATAATATTTGTACATATTTATGGGGTACAAGTAAGATTTTGATAATGCATATAATGTGTAATAATCAAATCAGGGTATTTGGGATACCCATCACCTTGAACATTTATCATTTCTTCATACTGGGAACACTGCAAATCTTCTCTCCGAGTTAGTTTGAAATATACAATACATTGTTGTTAACTATAGTCACCTGACTGTGTTATCATCATACACTAGAACTTATTCCTTCAATCTAACTGTTTGCACCCATTAACCAATCTCTCTTCATCCCTCTACTCCCTTCTCAGCCTCTGGTAACTATCATTCTACTCTCTACCTCTGTGAAATCCACTTTTTTAGCTACCACATATGAGTGAGAACATGTGATATTTATCTTTCCATGCCTGGCTTATTTCACTTAACATGAATAACCTCCAGCTCCATTCATGTTGCTGCAAATGGCAGGATTCCATTTTTTTTTAAATGACTGAATAATATTCCATTGTGTATACATACCACATTTTCTTTAACCATTTGTCCATTGGTGGGCACTTAGGTTGAGTCCGGTTTTTGTTTTGTTTTGTTTTGCTTTGGAGAAGCCTCCATGCTGTTTTCCACAATGGCTGTATTAATTTACATTCCCACCAACGGTGTGCTAGTTCTACTTTTCTTTTCTTTTTTTTTTTTTGAGTTGGAGTCTCACTCAGTCGCCCGGACTGGAGTGCAGTGGCCACTCCCGGCCACCGCAGCCTCGACCTGCTGGACTCTGGCGATCCTTCCGTCTCGGCCTTCCGAGTAGCCGGAATAACAGGCATGCGCTACCACGCCCGGCTGATTTTTTTATTTATTGTAGAGATGAGGTCTCGCTGCCCAGGCGGGTCTCGAACCCGCGGGCTCCGGCAATCCACTCACCTCAGCCTCCCAAAGGCGCGGGATTACAGGCTGAGCCACCGAGCCCGGCTTCTACTTTTCTTTTTATCAGATGCCCACGGTTGTAATTGTCCTTTGGGTGAGAAGAAAAGTAGTAACCTAATAATTAATCTCCACATTACAAAATTATCTCTTTGAAGACACCTAACCAGTTTCTTCTTCTGAAACCATTCCTGGAAAGATGGATTGTATTATTTCTTGTCCTCCTTTTCAGAGAATTGTTCCCAGTTATTTCTTGTCCTCCTTTTCGGAGAATTGTACAGCTCTGGCATTGTCACCTGACTTGCAAGGGTTCCTTAAGAGATGGGAGTATACTTTGCCACCTCACTGCCAGCAGGCCTTGGCCGACAGAATGTGAACAGAACTCAGGTATGCAGAACGGGAGTTTTATGATCAGCAAGTGCCAGCCGTGTACCAGAGCTGATCGTCACATTTCCAGACACTGGACGAGCCGCTCGTTCAACTGTTGTAACCTGAAGTCGGCCATGGTGGGAGCATTTACACCACAGAAACAGCAAACCCCACACATCAAGACTCTTTCCTCCTCCCTCAAAGTCGGCTTAGCAGCACGCCGATGAGCATGGCCCAGGAAAGTTGACCTCTCCGCCAAGAGCCTGGAATACAGAAACCGGCGAAGTGGTGCTCGCCGCAGTGATGCCACGTGCTTGAGAAATGGTCTTGAAACCACTGAATTGCAGGGGTTGGCTACCTGAGCACAATCTAGCCAAAGCGGGTGCCACCCGGCTGCTGTTGTGGTGAACAGCGCTGAGCAGCGCCTCCATCTGTCCACCCGTGGCGGGATTTCTTCTCAGCGCGTGCGACATCACAGGCCCGGAGCCCGGGAGGAGGCAGACCGCGCTCGGGGCTGCGGGC
>NW_007245899.1:137217-147306 GCF_000164805.1 Carlito syrichta
GCCCGCGTCCCTTCCCTCCTCTGCCCGCACCTGCCCCTGCCCCTGCCCCTCCCTGCGGCCTCCCCCCGCCGCGCCTCGGTCTCGAAACCCCGCCACGCCCGCGCCCCTTTGTTCCCGGCCTCCGCGCTGCCGGCGCCCGCGGCGGGCCCTTCCTCTCGGGAAGCCGCTCTTGACGCGCCCCGTTTGGGGGAGAAACCGAACGCTGCGCCCCGAGTCCCACCCCCACCCTCGTGGTGCTCACACAAAGGAATTTCCCTGCCCTTTCGCACCACCCTGGAGCCGCTTGCTGCGACGTCGTAGCCGAACCTGGTGTCCGAAGTGATTATGCCCTCCTTGAAAGAAAAATAAGAGGTCGGGCTTCTGGGTAGCCCGGACTGCAAAGACAAGGTGTTTAAGAGAAGCTGTCGTAGAATTGGCTTAATGAGTCGACCTAATTAGAGTGATTCTCTTAACGTTTTTTAAAATGAATCTGTTATTACACATTTGGGGGCCAAAAAGAGCTTGAGGCAGCCGACACTAAAAAGTGTACAACAATGCGCAAAAAGACCAAGAGCCCAAACCAAGTAATTCTCGATTTAAAAATCTTTGAGTTACAAAGGCCTTCAAAGTAGGGGCAGCTTTAAATCCCTTTAATTTATATTAAATTATATCCTTTTTACAACATAATACGGATCACCACTTTTCTTTTTAAGACCATATGTATTAAGTAATGTGGGCCTGACTTTAGGGTGGAACACTTTACAATTTTCATTTTTAAAATGCATTAATAGAGTGCTTCTCTGCCTTTTAGCTAATGGTAGAAAGATCTAAGAGTCTGGCTTATGACATTTAAGGAACATCTCTGATTCACCTAATGGATCCAGGACATTTTTTACAGCCCATATATACCATTTTTCTAAAATGGTTCACACTTAACCCTGTATTCACCCAATTTAGGTATCCGCATTTTACAGTTTGGAAGTCTTTTTACTTGCCTTTTAACTTTGTCTAAACCTTCAACCCAATGGTTCCAGACTAATTTTTCTAGTTGTCTGGATCTGTTTATAAATAGATGCATATATGGTAGTAAACTAATATTTCAACAGAGATGGACAGATACTAGATAAATGCATTGTTGTTTCTTTGACACTTCAGTTGTCAAGGCTAATTATTTGTTTTAATTATTAATGTTGTATTCTGCTTTGATTAAAGTCACTAGTGGATAAAGTAAATGAAAGTGTTTTTAGCGTCTCCACATACATCTGTGTGAATTTCAGATGAATGTAAATTTCTCATGTAAGTTCTGGGCTCAGCAAACAACTCTGCCTGGTTAATCCAGCCATAGTGAGTAGCCTTGAGTATGAAAAGACAAGTAAGGAGGCTATGATTCATTTGTTTTTTTCTTTTGAGAACATTGCCTGGGTCTTTGGCCTTTAGCCTGCCTAATAGCGTTTATGTGTACAAGCATAAAATAATAAATTAACTTTTGTGGGTGGTTTATAGCATAGTTTCAATGCTATAGTTATACCTTGTTTATATGCTCATTTTTACATATATTATTCATCCAGGCTTTAATCTTTTCCTTTATTCTTTATATTGGTATTCAGGGACCATCATACTGAGGAATCTGGATTTTAATCTGATAGGGTATTCGAAGAACAGAACTTCATAAATGGACTCTGTTAGGGCATACTCCCAGCAGGGCCTCCAGAATGTTAGGTCAGGCCCACTGGGGGTATGGGTGTCTGGTGTGCGATCTGATGCCACATGAAAGATGCAAAGAATTGCACAGAAGTTAGAAGTTAGAAAAAGTTTATTTAAAAAGTAAATTAGAGAGAGAAGGGAAAAAAAGAGATTCATCTCCCCAAGGAAGGGAAGGGAGCTGAAGCCAGGAAGCATGGCGGCAGCCATAGCTCAAAGAGCACATGGCCACACCAGAGTCTAGTAAGGCAGTGGGAAAATGACTACTTGTGGTTGCGTCCTTGTAACTTTTCCCTTTGATGGGGCAAGGTCATTAAGGTGATTGGGTGGTGGTCTGCTCCACTCACCACCAAGGGGCACGTAAGCACAGGTACTGATGTCAGGTGATGGACAGTAAGCAGATGGGTGGGTGAGTCACGTGATTGCCTCCAAGCTGGAGTCTATGTCAAGCAGGTCATGAAAAACTGATTGGGTTAACCTGGGGATTTGGGCTGGGAGGGGTTTTTCCTACAAGAGACTTGTCAGACATTTTCAACTCACAAGTTCCTGGACTAAAAGGTGGTCTTATTATTTCTAGAGCAACTCTGTCCTTGTCTTAAATTTGTTGGAGATTTGCTGAGGGGGTGGGGTAGGCTGCCAGCTTGGCCTGCCGTAGAATGTCTGAAAGCTTCCTAAAACCTGCCTATTGGAAATTTATCTATGTCTAACCTATGCTAGATTCAGAGCATGTCAGGGGTAAAGTCTAAGCAAAAATGGCTATGCTGGGGCAAAAAGACTACGCTAAACTAAGTTTATTCTAGATTTCTATAGGTACCTCCTTTCAGACTCAAATGGAGAAATAATGATAATATAAATACATATATTTTTTGAGACAGGGTCTCGCTCTGTCATCAGACTGGTGTGCGATGGTGTGATCATAGTTCACTGCAGCCTTGAATTCCTGGGCTCAAGAGATCCTTCTGCCTTAGCCTTTCTAGTAATAGGCACAGCTAATTTTGTTTTGTTTTTTGTAGATAAGGTCTCGCTGTGTTGCCCAGGCTGGTCTCAAACTCTTGGGTTGAAGTGATCCTCCAGCCTTAGACTCCCAAAGGGCTGGGAATACAGGCGTGAGCCACCTCACCCAGCCAGAGATAGTTAATGTGAATTTGTTGTCTTCCACAGACTTAGGCTTATTGTTCCTTCCAGATAATGGATACTCAAATGAAACTCAGCCATTGGAGAGGTCCGAGGCATGGTACCAACAATACTACTCTTTCTCCTTCTGGGAAATACCTAAAACCTACATTTTTTTTTTTTTTTTTCTCTCTGAAATCACACTAGAAAATGTCCGCTGTTAAATTAGTTTCACACTAGCAGAGCTTTTATTTAGCTTCAAGAAACATGTTATAATAAGAGATTAAGTTCCTAGTTATATAATTGAAAAGTTGGAACTTGTTGAGTAGAGCCAGGTGCTGATGATGGTAATGTGCTTTGGTAGTGGATGACAGTGTGTTTGTACCCTGTGGGGCATGGGAAGGCAAGAAAAGGAATGCTGAGGGACGTGGCCATTTGTATTAGGGCCCAAGGCCTCAGCGCCAAGGAGCTGCCCCACGCCCACCCCTCCCCAGCGATGGAATTCACCCACATAAGCAAACACTGGTCTGACCTTTACCACAGGTATAAGAATTACAGTTGGAAGCATCTCTTTCCCCACCAGATGGTGAGCTTCCTGAGGGCAGGAACTGCCGAGTTCCTGTTGGAAAGCTTGAGGGAGGCACCAGCTGACCCGAGCAGGTACGCCATCGACATTGGATGAAAGTTGGTGAAGTGAATGGACGTAAGGAACACAGTCACATTCATTGGCATCTTTCTGATAGGTTAAAAAAAATGCCTAAGGAAAAATTAAGGGAGCTTTTATTTTTCATTTGCTTCTTGTTAGCTAACCATACAATTAACGATGTATATTTTTTGTTGACCCACTGTACTTGGTCAGGAAGAAATGCATATCACAGGGCTCTTGCTAAACCTCCCTATTATCTTCTTTTACCTGAGGGATGAGCAGACTATTTTGTGTGAAGATTAATTTAGGAAGCAAACATAAATTTAGGAGGTGAGGGTCTTGAATCTGTTATTTTTTTATTTGTTTTTTGTATTTTTTTATTTGTTTTTTGTATTCAAAAGTCCCCAAGGGGATTCTTCTGATGTAGACTACCTACACTATTGAATAGCACAATGTCAAACAGAAAAATAACACTGCCTTTTAGCCACTAAAATCCTCATGTGGGCACTTCTGAGCAGTAAATACTGGTAGCTTCCCTTTTGTTCATGCCTTGAATTTATATAGCACTGGAGAGTCCAGCAGTGAGATCACTTGCATAATCTGATTTCAACCACCTGTTTAGAAGCAAATAATTGTATCATTTCCCTTGACGCAGAGACTGAATTCAGGCGAGCTGGGGCTGAGAAACAGTCGTGTTATTCCATTTACTGCAGTATCCTCCAAGTATTTACCCGTGCCAGGAAGATAAGGATGTGCTCCTCTCCCATCACATGCTCTGTCTCCTGTGGATGGAGAGTCTCCTTCGGCTGGGACAGGGCACAGCAGACCACCCAATGCTGAGCAGCCCCACATGCTGGTTTCCTCCAGGCTGGGTGGCAGGCACTGATCATGCTGGTCTCCAAGTGGCCCAGCCTTGGGCTTCCTCACGGGACTGGGGACTGTCCCTTCAGTCAAGGCTAGGCTGGCCCTGCCTGAGCTCACATGCCTGAGGAGCTAAGGGTTGTTTTATAAAATTATTTTCATTTATGTGTAGTTCCTGCAGTATACATACTCTACCTGAATGTAGACACATGGCCGCGTGCTTACTTGCTTTTGCTTTTTTTTTTGCTTCTCCCCCTTCTTCCTCTTTTCACATTAGCTACCACTGCCTCAACTCATAGTCTCTTTATTTTTCTTCATCTGTATCTATAGATCTCCTAAACAGATATTTTATTATTTAATAATAGTAGGGTTATCTACTCTTCTGCATCTTGCTTCTCTCCCTGAACAGTTCTCCAGGAAGCCCTCTAGGACAAAGAACGGAGCTTCAGTCCTTCCTTTTAACGACTGTGTAACATTTCCTGGGGTAAACATATGTTGTATACTCAGCAATTCTCTGCTGATAGGCATTCCTTGTTTCCAGTTTCGTGCATTATAAATGATGCTATAATAAACATCCTAGCACATACTACTTTGGGTATCGGTGCCTTTAGTTCTACAGAAGAGATTCTGAGAGTGGAATCTCAGGTTACGTCTTTTTAATTAATATAGAAATTGCCAGATTGCTTTCTCATCCTCCCTTGTGATGCATGAATGTACCGCTTTCTCTGCTGCTCTTCTAGCTTTGGCTGTTTAGACCTCTTCATTTTGTAAAGATAACTTACTGTTACTGTAATAGAATCTCCTTGAATATAAGTAATGTTGTACATCTTCTCACAAACTTCCTGGCCACTTGAGTTTGCTTTCAGGTCATTTGCCTACTCATACTTCTCGTGCCTTTCTCACTTGGGTTGTCTGTCTTTTCTTGGCAGTTGTTAATAGCTCTTTGGGCATTATGTTGTGGCTGCAGAGGCTAGGGAAGCTCTTCTTCCCAGCAGGATGGCTGAATGAGAGACTTCTACTCCTTTGCACTGGGGAGCAGTTGCAGTGGCCTTGGGTTGTGTAGCAGAGTTAGGCAGCCTGCTCTGCCTTGTGGCCACAGACTGCTGGTCACTCTTTAGATAATGAGTCTGAACACAAGATTGATAGAGCTGAGTATGGAGGACTGAGAAGGTGAGGCAGGTCTGCCCATGCTGCCTTCCACCGGTTAAGACCTCCAAGAGAGAAGGGCTGCCCGGGCGGAGGATGTCCCTCTGCCACTCTTGGAGGGACAGTGTTGCGCTGGCCGACATCTGTGGTGCTGCTTGTCCCTGGCTCAGGTGAACTTCCACTAAGTCTAGAGGATTAAGACATCAACGTCAGTGCTTCTCACCTGTGCCACCTTAACGCCTAACAGATGGCATCCACCAGTGTGACACTCCCTCTGAGCATTCCAGATTTTAAAGAAACCAGAGACAACTTGCAGGGAAACAAATGCATGACATTAATTGGTCATGTTTGGCATTGTTAGGGGCACATCAGTAAGGAGACCTTCAGACAGATAAGAGAATCTGCAGGTTTATGTGCAATTTGCAACCCCAAGCTCAAGAACGCATATCAGAATGCAAAGCAGTAGTCTTGATATTATAGGAGAAGCTTAAATTTTTTTTTTGAGTTGCAGTCTTACTCTGTCACCCAGACTGGAGTGCAGTGGCACGCTCCTGGCCACCGCAGCCTTGACCTGCTGGGCTCTGGCGATCCCTCCTCAGCCTTCCAAGTAGCTGGAACTACAGGCATGCATTACCACGCCCTGCTAATTTTTATTTTATTTTAATGTAGAGATGAGGGCTTGCCAAATTGCCCAGGCGGGTCTCGAACCCGGAGGCTCAGGCAATCCGCTCACCTCAGCCTCCCAAAGTGCTGGTATTACAGGCTGAGCCACCAAGCCCGGCTTAAATGTCTTTTAATTTACAAAATCAATAATGAGAATTTGTTATAGTAGTCTCTTCACTTTTGTGTTATATCAAGTGATTAAAAAATACTCTAGAAAGATGTGATTCAATGTAGAAGAAATGGAACTGGAAAAAAAGTGTAGGAAAAATTTTAGGTAAAGTTAGATAATTGAAAAGGTTTCTAAGATTAAAATCTTGTTCTGTTTACTGACCATAATATTACATAACCATATTGTTTACTGACCATAACGATATTCTTGAAGGTGGTAACTCCTCATCCCATCTACCTGCTTGGGAGAATTTAGCAATGTAATAAATCTCTTGGGGGGGAAATGTAGCTTTTACTTTCTGAAGACCTTTTATGCTTACTGATCCTCATGAGTAGCCACATTTAAATCAATGCCTGTGTGATCGGAAGACATGAAAACAATCATTGATCTTGTTAGAAGAAGCATGATACTTGTCTTTTCAATGATTTGGGGAGATCTTTTTATTTTTATTTTTTTTATTTTTGCACCCAAGGCAGGAACTAGCTTTAATTAAAGAGCCCGTGCCACAGAGTGAATATAAAAACACAAAAAGTCCCATCAGTTTAATAACAATAAAAACCCCCAAAAGGGAAAACTGCGGGCCCGGGACACAAAGAGCCCTCTTCATGGCACCAAGGCCTGGCCGCAGGGTCCCTGGTATTGCTGTTGCTGTGAGGTCGGGGGCAGCGATTGTCCTGTGGGAGCCACCGGTCCCCTGGGTCCAGGACCCTTACTTCTTCTAGGGTGTGCTCGGCTTCTGCATGCCCCTCTTGTCCAGCAGGCCAGAGATGAAGGCCTCGATGCGTTTGCAACAGTCATCCAGCAGTTCCTTGACCCTGGCAGCCCGGATATCATCACTCTGCGTTGTCCAAGAGCTCGTCCACATCGGTCTCCAGCTCCGGGATCTCCTCTTCCTGGCAGACAGAGGCGCGTGCGCTGCCCCGGGACCCACTCCTCCAGGTCGGGGCGCTTCCGTAGCTCCTTGCGCACGTGCTTGATGGTGACCTTCCGTGGCGCCTCGCCGGGCCTTCGCCGGCCGCGCCGCCCAGGCCCTCTCCTGCGGCCCCAGCGGGCTCTGAAAGGAGACCCGCGGCTCCGGGCCGCCGACACTGCGCTTTCCTCCCGCAGGCCGGCGGGGCCCTCCCTGCGCCGCGCTTCCCGGACGCCCGCCGGCTGGCTCCGGGCCGCTGGCTAGGTCAGCTCGCCCCGCTCGGCGCGGCGAGGGCGGCATGCCCAGCCCCCGGGTCTGGCTGGCCGCGCCCGCGGATCCGCCCACCCTTTGGCCTCAGAGGCCGCTCCCTGAGCCTCCGTCTCCGAAGCGCTTCCCTTATATGTATTTTTTAATTGAGAGAGAAATGTTACGCGTGATCCTGAGTGGACTGACTTGTTGGGAAAAGTAATTATTCAGTTTAGAAAATTACAACGCATCTTTAACAAGACTACTGGAAATTGAATTAAAAGCTTGCACTAAATGCTACAGTTATTATAGTAGCTTATCTGTCCTGTTCTCATCTTTGTCTTCAATCATTCCCAGTTGTGTTTAACAAGAGAGACCCTAGAACTTTCTCATATCCACGGCTGCTGGTCCAAACCTGACAGTATGAGCCTGCACTGGCTGCCTCATCGTGCCTGGCTCTTTCACATTGCGTTTCTCCCAGAGATAAGTTCTCAGAAGAACTCGAGAAGTCTGGCATGTGTCCTCTTCTTACTGTTTTTCAACTTTCAAGCAAATTTGCTTAGAATCATACATTTGGTCCTTTGTGAATGGGTTAATCCGTCCTGCATTGCTATAGAGAAATACCTGAGGCTAGGTAATTTATAAAGAAGAGAGGTTTATCGGCTCACAGTTCTGCATGGTACCAGCATCTGCTTGGCTTTTGGTGAGGCCTCAGGAATCTACCAGTCATGGTGAAAGGAAAGGGGAGAAGGCATGTCACATTGCAAGGGTGGAAGCAGGAGAGGGAGACGGTGCCAGGCTCTTCTAAACAACCAACTCTCTCATGAACTAATAGAGCCATAACTCACTCGTTACTGCACCAAGCCATTCATGAGGGACCCACACCCATGATCCAACAACCTCCTAGTGGGCCCTACCTCCAACACTGGGAATTGTATTTCAACATGAAATTTAGAGTACAACAGCCCAAACTGGTATCACTGAACTTACTTCCTAAATAATAAACTTCACATTTTTCTATAGTCCCCTTTTTTGATAGGTTGAGTGGTGAATTGTTTTTCTAACAAAAAAGATTGTGGTGATAGTCACTGCATTATGTTTGGATCCTTTTATTTAACACAGATACCTTGTTGGACAAACCAAGACCCTATTTATATTACTTATTCCTTACTTAAAAGTACTGACCAAGCTTTGTAGCTTGCAAATATGTAGAGGCAGCCCTTTGGTTAGAATGAACAAAAAAGAAAACTAATTTTACTTGTTTTATGCTTCAGGTGTCTGTGAAAAGGTCAGGAAAAGGGAACACCAGAAGGTCATGGCACTAGTCAGTATTTCTAGTGTCTATCTTTAAGGCTGTTTCTATGAATTTTTTTCACTGGCCTCTCTGTCCTCTGAATTTACTCCTAGCGCTGCGGATGGTTCTTCAGAACTCAGGAATCATGCTGTCTGCTGTGTTTCTACCCCTGAAACTTGGCTGGTTGGAAACCTGGAGGCAATGATGGGGACCCCAAGGTCCCTGGGACATGGCCCACCATCTAATTTAAAGGTAAAAATTTGTAACGCTGTTTTGCATATTGCTGTTTCTTAAATGTGCATATTTTAAAAGCATTTTAATGGCTTTGAGTACTGCCAATTTTCTCCTAAGTGGGTTGTTTCAATAATCATAAAAACAGGTATTTTTATCTTTTAAAAAGTACAGTCATTGAAAGCTCTTTAAAAGGCTGTTCACCACTGGCACTTCTGCCCCTAAAGTTTAAGAAACATAATTTTCATTCCCAAAGCTTTCTGTTTTGCTCATGTCTGAAGTGTGCTCTACAGCACCCAGAGAAGACTACAGGAGGGAGCCTCGGGCTTATTCTGAAGACAGTAACTTTTTTTTTTTAAGAAAACAAAGGGGACTAGTAAAAACGAACATATAGACACAGCACTTATTTAACTAGCTCTTTCTGTTCAAGAAGCTTAGCCTCCTACTCCTAGTATAAATACTTTTAGCTGGGGACCCCTTTAATTTCGAAGACAATTCCTAATGTAGGAAGGGCTAGACATTTGTAACATTTTTTTTGGCAATCAACACTTAATACTGAATATTAAGGAGAAAGAACCACAGACATCTGCCCAAACTGAGATTTTCATCGGTAAAGAAACAGGGGAGGCGTGTATCTTTCCTAGGCTAACTGTAGGCCCAGGAGGTGTGTGCAGTGGTGGTGGTGATGATGATGATCTTCCCCTCCCCTCCGCCCCCCACCCCCAGCCCCGCGTGCAGGCACCGCAGCATGAGGACTGAGGCCCCAGCCTGCGCCATGGAAGAGGGCCGCGACCCGGGCCGCCCGTGTCCGGGGCTGGCGCCGGCTCCGAGCCGCTTGGGCGCGGCCTACGCCGAGGCCTGGGGCTACTTCCACCTGGCCCCGGCGCGCCCCGGGCAGCCGTCAGGTCCCTGGGCTACCTGCCGCCTGTGTGGGGAGCAGGTGGGCCTCGGCCCGGGCTTCCCCGCGGGGACCTCAGCGCTGTGGGGGCACCTGGAGAGCGCGCACCGGCAGGAGCTGGAGGGAGGCGGCGGGGGCGAGGGCCCGGAGGGGGGCGGCGGGCGGGGGGGGCCGGAGGGCGGCTGGGCGCACCTGCTGGAGCAGATGGCGGCGCTGGCGACGCGCGGCGCCC
>NW_007245899.1:147651-167042 GCF_000164805.1 Carlito syrichta
AGGACGCCTTGGGCCGGGCCGTCGCGCCGCTCAAAGAGGACCCCGAGGGCGACGAGGACGCCGTGGTCGCGAGGGTCTTGTAGGGCTGTGGCCGCGCTCCAAGGAGGGGCGCGTCCAGGCCCGCGGCGCCCCGGAGGTGGCGCTTTTCGCGCGATGCGGCGCTTCAGGCCCGGAAATGCCTCGGGAGGCGGAACGCAGAGTCCCGGACTCACTGGGGTCACCGGGTGCCTGGCAGCCTGTCGGGCCTGTCGTGGGAAACCCGAGAGCCCAGCAGATCCCAACAACCCAGACCGTGGCCACTTGGGGTTGGAACCTGAGCCTGATGACTCTGAAAAGACGGACGCTTCTTTCCACACCCTAGACGCATCACCCATGTGCCTGTCTGCCGGGCAGCCCACGATGGAGGGCCGTGGACGTAAGGCGAAAGCTTTTATCCAGGAGGCGTGTTGCCAAGCTCTGAAAAGAGGCCCTTTCGTCTCTGGGACTGCAGTACCCTCATCCTTGCCAGCGCCTCATGGCGCGGTCCTGGAGTCTCCCCTCCTATCCTCTCCTCCCCCCGAGGGCGTCCAGCCAGTGCCAGGCGCGCCCTGTCTGGCCTCAGCCATTTTTCCCTGCCAAACTAGTGGCAAGTGTGATCCCCCCCCACAACCCTTCGGGCCTCACATGCCACCGTAGCAGCAAGACATCACCTCGTTCCTGTCACTAGGAAGAGCGGTTCCTTTCCCACATGACTTCACGGTCCTCACTTCTGGGCCAAAGGAGGAAGCGTCCCTCCCACCTAAGGCTACATCTTCCTGGCATCTCATCCCTCTCCCTGTTTACGTCTTTGCTCCGTTAGTATTCCTCCTTTCTGTCTCAGCTCCCCGCTTCCCAGGCTCTTCAATGCTCAGCTTCCCTTGTACTGAAAAGATTCCGCCCTGGATCCAGGGCCAAGCAGTCCTTGCTGTTTGTATTCCACCGCTCGCCCCGCCCCCGCATTTTTCACTCCACCCCTGGTCAGTGTAGCTTTCAGTGCTGCACTGGGCTCTTTCGAAGCCACCACACTCTCCCAGTGACCACAGAGGATGCTTTGTTTTCAGCCTTCATTTTGCTTAATCCCTTCTCGGAGTTTCTCCCTTGGTGGGTAGATAGTGCCTTTCCTCCGAAGAATTCCTTTTCTTGATGTGTACTGGTTCCCAAACAGTTTTTCGGTCTCTTTACTCATTTTTTTGGTATTGAAAAAGTCCAAGCATCCAGGAAACGTTTGTAATACTAGCACAATGAATACACCTGGACTCAACAATTAGCATTTTGCCATATTTACTTTTACTTCTTTCCTCCCTGTGTATAACGTCATTTCACCCCAAGTACTTCAGTGTATATATCCTAAAAACAAAGACACTGTTCTGCATGATTGCAGTATCATACCTAAGAATATAAATAACTTCTTTATAACTTCTAATTGGTGAATCAAAGTTCACCAATTTTCTCAAGAATATCTTTTTTCTTTTTAAACAGGCCCAATCAAAGTTCACACATTAGTTTGGGCTGAAACTCTTTAGTCTTTTGGTCTAGAACAGGCCCTTGCATTTTTTCCCCATGACACTTTTTGAAGCATCCAGGCCAGCTGTCCTGTCGAGTGTCCTATATTCTGGATTTGTCTGCTTGTTTCCTTAGGTTGTTCTCTACACTCCACTCTTGGCACATCTTTTTTTTTTTTTTTTTTTTAGTTGGAGTCTCAACTCTTGTCACCCAGGCTGGAGTGCAATGGCATGCTCCCGGCCACCGCAGTCTCGACCTGCTGGGCTTAGGCGCTCCTTCCGCCTCAGCCTTCCAAGTAGCCAGAACTATAGGCACGCACTACCATGCCCAGCTAGTTTTTGTGGTTTATTGTAGAGATGAGGTCTCACCAATTGCCCAGGCTAGTCTCGAACCCCTGGGCTCAGGCAATCCTCTTGCCTCAGCCTCCCAAAGTGCTGGGATTACAGGCTGAGCCACCATGCCCGACTTTGGCTGGTCTTTTTGGAGCTACAGTCATCTCTGTGCTGGGGACTCCTGAACACCCCAGCCTGCGTGTTCTCCCTGGGCCCGGCCCTTCAGGCCCAGTCCCCTGCTGCAGGTCTCCACATCCTGCCTCTGCACATGAAGGGGCAGTCTATTCAGCTTCACACCCTGCCCCTCACGCATAACTCACATTTGTTGGGTGCTGTCAGGCACATCCTACACACCTGATGTGTTTCATCTCACTGTACTCTCCCAGCAGCTTCATGATGATACTGTGCCAGGTCTACAGCGGAGAAAGCTGAACTAGCGAGGGACTAAGGAGCTGTACATGACCACAGCTGGCTAGCAACAAAGGTGGGGCTGACTGCATCGGTCTAACCAATGCCATGCTCCCACTGCACCCTAGGTGCTGCCTCCCGAGAGCTCTGCTTCCCTTGGAACTCCCTCCCCGAGTGTCCAGCCACCTAATTTCAGTCAGTGGAATTAACTCGAATTAATATTAACATTTCCTGAGCATCCATCCCGTGTTGGAGCTATGCTAAATACATCTTCACTGTCACACAGCTGCGGAGAAGCAGGGTGGGATTTGAACTCCAGTCTCACCAAGTCCTAGGCACTTGCTCTACTAAGTGTTTCTGCAAAACATTGCACCTGTCTCCCTTCTGATGCAAGCTCAGGCCCCATTTTTCATCGCTTGGGAGCCATCGTCCCATCCTTGTCTCCCTGCATTGTTCCCTGCCTGATACACAATTTGGACAAAGCCAATGTTGGTTAATTATATCACTTTTCCTGCCCCCAAAGCCCCCAGGAACACCCATCACCTGCTTCTTATAGTCCAAGCTTTGACTGTGACCTGACATTCAAGTTCGCCTGTCCCCATGCCAGTCTTACTGTCCTCTCCCCTACATGGCCTGTCTGCTCTAGCCAGATGGGACTCTGTTCTTCCTTATATGCCCTGGTATTGACATCTCTAGGCCCCAGTCTACCTTCCTTCCACTTAAAAATGCCTTTAATCTCTGAGTACAAAAGATCCCACCCATTTTCTAAAACCATGAAGCTTTCCTTGATTTCTCGTTTCAAGACGCTTCTTACTTCCCTAGACTCTCCTAGCATTTTGTATCTCACAACCCTCAGAAAAGGCTGTCTAGCCTATGGACCATGTGGGTCTCCATCTTACCTCCCCTGCCAGACCCTGAGCCCTTGGGGGGGTAGTCTATTCATGCTGCTCCCACAGTGCCTTGCATCTTATAGCTGCTCAGTAAATATTTGAGGTATCCAATCCACTCAATGTGTTTAACATTTTTACAACTTAGTTTCTCTGTAATTAATATAATTCTTCATTCATCTTTAATTCTCTGTGTCAAATTAATAACAACATACCCTAAAGGGAAATAATAATAATTTTAAAGCTGTTTAATCAATAAAGATTTCATAATTGTCAGTTATTGGGCTGTTTGGTTTAAATCCAATCAACTTTGAGCATGTAAAGCTTTTAAAAAATTATACAGGTAACATAAATATATTGCTCCAATCTAGGAAGAAGAGCAGAAAAAATCCTCCCAAAGCCTGCCACCTTGGTAAAACTGCTATTAACATATGAAAGTGTTTTCTTTTATCTTTTGCAATTTTTATACTACTCTAATAATAGTTTAAGTTATTCTCTTAAGTACTGGAATTTAACTTCATGTGGATTTATAAATTGGGCTATAAGATCTGAATCTGGACTTCTAAGAAGGAAAAAAAGGGCTTCTACAAATATGATGCTTCTGTTTCAGCAATCATTAAAACCATTAAAATAAAGCAAAGATTTACTTAAGAGTCTTCACCTCTCATCAAGAAAGATGGTGAATGAGAGCCCAGACTGGCCGGCTCGGGCAACAGGAGAGACTGGCCTGCATGCTGATTGTGGGTGTTAAGGGAAAAGGTTTTACTTTCTGTTTATACACCTCTGCATTTTTATACAAAGCATGAATTACTTTTATAATAAAAAATAAAATTAGTTGTATTTTGTGAACAAAAAATCCTGTCCTCTAGCATTCAGCTTCCTTAAGTAAACAAAACCTCCAACACAAGCATGGATATAATCTCCACTTCCAGAAAAGCCTAGAAAGAAATGTGACCCTTGTCTGGTCCTTCCTGAGCATTCACCATGTGCCAGAGTTGTGCTAAATTCATCTTCAGAGTCACGCAGCTGCAGAGGGGCAGAGTGGGAGCTGAACTCGTCTCACTGAACCCTAGGCCTTCAATTGTCAGATGAGCAAGATGAGTCTGAGTGACTTGTCTCCTGTCAGGAGATACTGGCTGCGGCAGGTCACCTGACTCCAGCCGACTCAGATGTCTGCCTCTTGGGCCTTGAGGGCTTCTACTTGCTCATGGGGCAGAGCACAGGCCACTGGCACCCTGCTGTCAGCTGAGAAGTGGGATTTGAGAGTGGGATTGAACCACCTTTTTTGTTTGTGGCACCATCCATTCACAGGGTTGTCACTGCTGCTTAGTGAGGGTGACATACCCTTTCTGTGCCAGCAGGGTCTCTGATTGATGTGACTGGGCTTGTTGACAGTACCCACTGGCGCTGCCTGTGAGGGTGGTGCCTGCAGAGGTGAGTGGATGGCTGGATCTGCAAGCAGAGCGCACCCTGGACTCGACACTTGATTCTTGCTGTGATGGAATGGTCTGTTTGCTTTTTTAGGGTGAAATCTTCCAGGGACCAGAGGATATGGGAAGAGCAGGGTAGTGACAACCAAACTAGAAACGGTTAGGGCCCTAAGCACCTGAGTTGTTCTTGAGGCCAATGAAGTGTTTGGTTTCATGGGGGCTAAATTTCCACTTTAAATAACTGTCCTCATCCTTAGCATCTTGGAAGGGATTAATACATATGGGTTTTTTAGTTTTGTTTTGATGTCCTGGACTCATTCAGGAATTCTCTTTATAAAGGTCTTTCTTACATCTTAACAACCTTAATCTGCTTCTTCGCCTGCAAAAACAGAAGAGGTGATCATTAAGGCCCCTTTGGCTCTAATATGCTGTGATCACATAATATACAGTGAAACATTAATTGGCATTTTAGTGAATCAGTTCAGTTACTCTGTTTAACTGGCTTTTGTTAACTGCAGATTTAGAAGATGTTGAAAGTCACACATGTATGCTTATTAAAAATAATGGTGGGCAACCCCCTAGGGTCCCCTCCTACTGTGGGAGCTTTTCTTTTCTTTTCTTTTCTTTTTTTTTTTGAGTTGGAGTCTCACTCTGTCGCCCAGACTGGAGTACACACAGCCTCGACCTGCTGGGCTCCGGCGATCCTTCCGCCTCAGCCTTCCAAGTAGCTGGAATTACAGGCATATGCTACTACGCCCGGCTGATTTTTTGATTTATTGTAGAGATGAGGTCTCGCTGCCCAGGCGGGTCTCAAACCTGTGGGCTCAGGCAATCCACTCACCTCAGCCTCCCAAAGGCACGGGATTACAGGCTGTGTGTGGGAGCTTTTCTGTCCTCTTAATAAATCCTGTTTTTGCACACAAAAAAAATAATAATGGTGACCAGCTTGGGCAACATAGCGAGAACTCACCTCTACAAAAAAACAAAAAATTAGCTCGATGTGGTGGCGTGCACCTGTAGTACTAGCTACCTGGCGGACTGAGGCAAGAGGATCGCCTGAGCCCAGGAGGTCAGGGCTGCAGTGAGCTATGATCACACACCAATTGCACTCCAGTCTGGACAACAGAGACCCCCCCCAACTCAAAAATAAAATAAAATAAAAACAAAGGTGGTATGCAAACAGAAATTTAGATATACCACTTAATAGGACTTGATGCTACAGTATTCAGGTGCCAACTGTGTCACTCAAGACCTTGCCCGGGAGACAAGTGCAGAAGCATTCAACATGCTCTTTCCACGCCCACCTTTCTGTCCTCATGGCACCCTGCAAGCAGGGTAGGTGTAAGAGTCCATGCTCTACAAATGAGGCACCCAACTTCAAAAAGGCCAAGCACTTGCCGAAGGCCAAGCGGCTAGTAAGCAGCAGACTGGAGCTGGACCCATCCACGGATCGCTTCAGGTCTGCGGCCAAGCAGTGTGCCTCCTTAGGCTCAGGCCTCCTCTGCAGAGCCGAGCACCCACTCACACGGCTTCACGTCAGCTATATCCCCTCATGCACTCTGGTGTCTGGCTTGCCAGCCGGCTTTCCCAGAGAAGGCAGGGCTGGCCTTTGTGTCCGTTTCCTATTGCTGCTGTAAATGCTACAAATGTAGTGACTTCACACAAATGTCTTACAGTTGGAAGGTCACAAGTCGGAAAGGGATGTGAGTGCTGGCAGCGCTGTGTTCCTTTCTGGAGGCTCTAGGGGAGAATCTGGTTTTGCCTTTTCCAGATTCTAGGGACATTCCTTGGCTTGTGTCTCCTTCCATCGTCAAGGCAAGCAGGGGCCAGTCACGTCTTTCTCACATGGCTTTACTCTGCCCCCCCCACCCCTTCCACATTTAAATAACCCTCTCCTTATCTTAAGGGCAGTCAGTTAGCAACCCAAGTCCATCTACAACCCCAACTCCCTTTCCCCCGACCCCCACCCTGCTGCCACGGAACATATTGACAGGTTCCAAGGATTGAGATGAGGACATGAGGGGTGCACTATTCTGTCAACCACAGCACTACACTGGTGGGCCCAGGGCTATTAGGGATGTGCTTGATGGGAGCCTCTCTTCCCCCCAAATTAACACTTCCCTGGAGTCCTCCTCTGCCCGCTCCCCACAAATTAACACTTCCATGGAGTCCTCCTCTGCCCGCTCTTGTATCTTAGTCCCTCTGCCCAGTGCAGGTTGTGCTCATAGACTTTGCTGGGACAGATACTTAGAAGGGGAATGTCAAGGATGCCTCTAAGGAAATAGAGGCTCCGTTCTGAGGATGTAAATGTGTGTGCTGGCTAGGCTCTGCCTGACTAGGAAGGCTATGTGTTGTGGGAGCAGCTGACCAGCCTTTGGAGTCAGGTGTGAATTAAAACCTAAGCATCCAAACACTTATGTTCGGTGTCACTTTGGCAACCACCTGAACCTTCCTGAAACCCAGCTTCTTCATCTGCACAATGGAAATAATGCATATTTTACCAGGAAGGAGAACAATGTCATTAAGGCAAATTTCGACATACAGCTGGAACTCAATCACTATGACTTCTATTTCTTTTACTTACCCAGGGGAACTCAAAACCCAGCCTAACCTCAGACAGAGCAGGTTTCCTGAGAGGATTCCTGAGAGCAGCTTCTCACAAGTAACAGAGATCTGCCAGGTCATTCTTCTTCATGACAGAACTCATGTTTTCTATCCAAAATATAAGCGTTGTACTCGATTTGCCAAATGAGCTGCTCTAGTCAAAACTCAACATGAGCCTGGTGCGGTGGCTCACGCCTATAATTCCAGTACTTTGGTAGGTTCGGGTGAGAGGACTGCCTGAGCCCACAGGTTTGAGACCAGCCTGAGCAACTTGGTGAGACCTCAGTTCTACAATAAATAAAAAAATTAGCCAGGTGTGGTGGCACATGCCGGTGGTTCCAGCTACTTGGAAGGCTGAGGCACAAGGATCACCTGAGCCCAACAGGTTCAGTGGCCATGAGTGTGCCACTGCACTCCAGCCTGGGCGACGAATCTCAGAGTGAATACATAAAAGTCTACCAATCTAAGTCATGTTTCCTTCAAAGTAGTTACCTTGGAAGACTACCTTGAAAGACTATGCAGTTATTCCCAAAATGCTTAAAACATTCTGGAACGTTTCTTTTAAAGTGGCCATCAGATTCTCTAGCATATTCTTTAAAACATCTTTAAGTTGGCAAATATTCATCTTTCCAGGACGAAATTGATTTTTAAAAGGGGCTGCCAATTATTCAGAGATCAATCTGGTGAATAGTAACCAGATTAACACTTCCGGCTAATAAGGTGAGATCATAATACAATAATGATAATTATTTAAGTGTGGCTCATAAATTGGTCTTGATAGTACTGTATATTAAGGTTAAGTAAAGGCAGCATGGCCACAGTAGCGATTAAAGCCCATTTTGGTTGGTTTATGATGTGAATGAATTCAGGTAGCACTGGGAGTCATTATATATTTAAATAGTATCAAATGTTTCTTTTTATGAAAATCTTAATTATGATGTTCTCTGAAATCTGATTTCATAATATTAAAATGAGGCTTTAAGGAAAAACATTAAATGGTAATGAAAGCTTTATTCTTTCAGTATATAATCTCGTGGGCTTTGGGTCAAGATAAGTAATGATCAGATGAATGAGCTGGCAACCTTCCTGCCCTCTGAAGTCTGCTAGTAACTGGAAGCTAAGTAAAACATTGTCACATGCTTAAATACGTTTAATAATATTCCACCAGCTTCTCTAGAACTGTCTTTTGTATGCTGAGCAATGAAATACAATGGCATTTAACACAGATGAAGAAAGTGAGCTTTTGGACAGAAGTATATCCAAAAAGTCATTCTTACTCAGCAGGTAGACACTGTCTGCCTCCATTCACGTTAACTTTCCCAGCTGTGTCTGCTCTTCATCCTTCATGGACTTTTACATTTTCATATTTTCCATCAATTCATGTTGCATTTTTGGGGGTACAGTCAGGTACCACATAATAACATCTCAAAGATGGACCACATATACGACGGTGGTCCCATAAGATTATGACGGCATATTTTTATTGTGTCTTGTCTATGTTTAGATACACAAGTACTTACCGTTGTGTAACAACTGCTACAGTATTCAGTAGTCACATTCTATGCAGGCTTGTAGCCTAGGAGCAATAGTCTATACCACATAGCCTAGGTGTGTAGTAGGCTAGACCACCTAGGTGTGTGTTAAGTATACTCTAAGATGTTCACACAATGACAAAATTACCTAACAATGCAATTCTCAGAAAGTATCCCCGCCATTAACTGACTCCTGACTGTACTTCAATAATCTACTGCTCAGATTTAAAACCATAAGACCCAAATATATGTGTGGGCAGTTGCTATTATCCTCAGGTTACTAGAGAAGATACATAACTGAGGAGATGCAGTCTCTGTAAGGTCTTATTGTTTGTTGTCTACGTATCCAAAATTCTCAAAAACATGACTAAAAAATTTTTGAAGGCAGTCTTTAAGAGTCTCCTAAATATGTTTTAGAGACAGATCTGACTGAAAACATAAAAAAAAGCCCCAAAAAACTAAAAAAAAGAAAAGAACCCAAATCCATCCCCCACCACACACTACCCAAGCTTGGGCTTTAAAATTTTGGTCTTAGAGCTTTGGGATGAACAGAAACTATTGTAGACAATACTCTATGGAACTATCAAGGCCTTCATGTATTACTTGGCCTTTACTTTCGGCCAAATAGTCTCTAAAAATTAATGTAAGCTCGATGAAAGGAGGGAGTCTTATCTGTTTTGTTCAATGCTGTATCCCTAGCGCTCAGAACAGTGCTGGCTTCAGCTAAGTGCTTCACGGCTATTTGCTGAATTCATGCATGCTGCTGAAAGATTTTTATATCCAAGTCTTTGAAATCCAGTTCCTCTTAGAATTCTCCCTGTGGTTCCTCTGCTCTCACAGGGCACTAAGAGCCAAGCCTGGTCTGTGAGACCTTCCTATCATTTATCCAGATGGCTATATTTTCAAAGTGATGTCCTACAATACCTTCTATCCCTTCTCACTATCATCTACCAATCTCCTGCTCATTCTCCAATACTCAGTAAGAAACTGAGCTCCTGACTCAGGCTACTTGTCCACACCTATCTCCTATCACCTCGGGGAATGACAATGACCAATCCGTTTGCTAGCTCACTACTCACCCTCCCCAACTTCAGTAACCACTATTTCCACTCCTGGCTCCTACTCCTGCAACCACGCCTTTGGTATTGCTAGTGTGGATGATGACAATGCTAAAATCGCTAGTATGTGAGGGCTTATTCTGTGCTGGACACTGTGCCACAAAGATCTTATCTAATTTAATCTTCCCCCAACCCCCATGAAGACACTTGGGACAGAGCTCAGAAGTGGTGAAATTTTAATCTAAAACAGGTCTTCAGCCTCTTTAGCTTGTGTTCTTAACCATCTGTCTCCGGGATGAGAAGAATCAAGACTGAAACGCCAGCCCTGTCACTTCTGTCACAAAAGGTTTTTTGACCTGTTTTCTAATTTGTAAGCTAGTGGCAGGAATAAGAATGTCCATGAAATGCCTAGCACAGTACCTGACGTACCACAGATGTGTATTCCATGGATGTGTATTGCAAATGTCAGCTGAGGAGCTCCCAAGCATCCACCCTGTGCTAGGTGCTGAGGATACAGTAATGAGTAGCTCCATCACAGCTCCTGCCCTTCCAGATCTGCACAGCACTTGGTGGATGCTCAATAATATCTGAACAAACCCTCAAGGAGGTCTCCAGCCTCCATTCTGCCCACTTCAATCAACCAGGGATTCTGCTAGAATGCAGTATGAGGGCCCTTTCCTCCTCAAAATTCTTCAGTGGATTCCTCATTGCCTCAGAGATAAATTCCTTAACTTTTTAATTGTGTAAATTTCTTAACACAATATGCAAGAATGGCTATGGGTAAGTAGCTCAGTTTCCCCCTCTTCTTTGTTATGCAATGAAATCTTATGAAATCTATTCAGAAACTTAAGTTGTAAACCAGATCAATACAGACCTATTGTGGTTAAGAGCACGAGAACTGGAGTCACCAGTGTGGCATCCTAAGCCCTCCCCACCTCCTTCACACACACACACACACACACAGCTGCAGCTCCTAAGGCAATGCCAGGGGTTCTGAGAAACAGTTGGGCAATCTAATTGTAGAACAATTTGGTGGATGGAATCCATGAGTTAGAAAATAAGAGTGCATTACATGAACTTATGGCAAAGTACTGGCATGTAAAATCTATGTTACATTTGCATATACATGTGCTCATGTACTGGGCTGATATAAATTGTATTTCTTATTGTAGATCATGGTCAAAATAGCTTTAAAGTCTTAGTTTTAGATCCTCTATGTAGCCTCAGTTCCCAGTTTCTTCAGTCACATAAAATCCCATCAAGCCACATGTAGTCCCCCAAATCCATCTTGCTTGTTTCCATGCCTACAGGCATGTAAGCCAGACATGGTGCTAGGCTCTAAGCATGCAGGAGTCAGCAAAACCAAAGCCTGACCATATAGCACTTAAAAATCCAGAGACATAGACAAATATTACACTCACCACACTAATATACCCATGAACCAAGATAAGCACTTTAAGTGAAAGAAATATGTTTTTTCAGGAACATGTATCAAAGATAATTCATCGAGCCTAGGAGTTCAAACAAGGCATCCCTGAAGAATCAATTAGCAGAGATCTAAGATTGTGTCAGAATTAGCTTTGCAAAATGGTGAAGGAAGAGAGGAAGAGCATTCTACAAAGAATCCAGCTTTAAGAGGCCCTATGAGGCGAAAGGACAGGCATATCTGATGATGTTGAGGAGTGGCGACAGAGCACTGATCTGACATACTGGAAACTGGGAGGAAGGGGGAAAAGGCTGTGGTGGTGAGAGAGAGGCTGACTCAGGCTCCTGCCTCACACAACTGGACAGAAGGTGTTAGCGGCCTGAGAGGGCAAACTGGAGACTAGAGTTAGAGATTACAGGTTCAGTCTTGGATAAATTGCATTTAAGTAACTTTGAGATGGATTTGTAGGTCAAGAGCTCAGAATCAACATCCTGACTAAGACAGCCTAGAAGTTATGGGTATGGAGGTGGTCAGTGAAAGTAGGCACACATGTGAGAACAATGCCCACGGTTGAGCCTGGAAAGCCTTTCCACTTCCAGGTGAATTTTTACTTGTTACAAATGTGTATGTATGCACGGCTAACTACACAATTATACCTGTTTCCTTTTTTGTGTGTGTGGTGGAGACAGGGTCTTGCTATGTTGTCCAGGTTGGCCTCAAACTCCTAGCATTAAGCAATCCTCCTGCCTTGGCCTGAGCTATCCCCGACACCTCCTACTTTCTTTTTTTTTTTTTTTTTTTTTTTTGAGATTTCTATCTTCTTCTGCCTGCTCTTTGAAAATCACCAAATTAATAAATAATCTTTTACATGAAAAGTCAGAAGGTTTTTGATTTAGATGAACAAATACTTTTCATAAGTTCAAGACTAGAATAAAAAGGAAACATCAAAAGTAGCAATTGTCTCAAAGGTAGAAAAAAAGGGTTCTTCTCTTTTTGAAGATAAGAGTGCTGCTTCTAGCTATTTAATGCTAGAAAACAATTTCTACGTTACCCTACTGTTGATGGTTTCGTCTGTTCTCACTTTGCCAGCTTCCCATGTTCTGGGAAAAATATAAAATGTTAGATTTCTTAAAATTCAGCCACTTGTATAGCTCCACTTAAAATACACACTTTAAAACCAATTTATACTGTGTGAATAAACTACTTAAAATATTAGACACAAAAAATTTTATGCATAATCCAAACTGTACATAATTCACATTTATGCTTCTAAACAAATAGAAGCTCACATGTGTACTTTTACAGTTTACAAAGTGCTTTTATATACATCTTCTCATCTGCTATTCAAGATAGACATGTGAAATAAATATTATTCTTATTTAACAGATGGTAATAAACCCAGATGTTATTCAGTTTTTTAACCACTATATAGTGGGACCCTGAGACTTTAGATCTGAAAAGGGGTTAATAATGCAAATACCACATATATTTCAATTTTTATCACTATTTTCAAATTTTCCATTCTCTTAACAGAAGAAAATTATGAAAAATGTTTTTCCCAATAATAAAATAGGAAATATTATTGATAGCCACATACAAACCCAATAAGTAAGATCCACCAGAAGCAAGACCTACTTTAGGGGTCCCTACATTGTTACCTTGTGTACAGGGCACCAGCACCAGAATCACATTTAAATGAATAGCTATTTTTTTCTATTTCAGAGAAAATAATGCAGGACACTTCTGCTGTCTCCAAGTCTGATGTACACATGTATGTGTCAGACTGTGTAGGACGCCAGGAAGGATAAAGAAAAATACTTTACCCAAATTTGGAGTTATAGGGCCTGATGACCCCAGCTTAAGCCTATCAGAACTGGACAATTTGTTCTTATCTCTCACCTTCAGTCATAATTTCTCTTTCCCTGTTTCTCTTTTTCCCAAAGTATCCTATACCATTTAGATGGTAAATTCCAATAGGCAGCTTTTCTTTCTGAATTATCTTCACTACTGTATAATTTTTATTTTCAGAATTTTCCTTATTTCTACATCTTGAAGACATTTCTTTGGAGGAGATAGGGAAGCTACAACTTATATTCACTGCCAAAAAAGGGTCAGTTCCAGCATCAATTCCCAGCAAACAGCTGAGAGAAAAGTTGAACACAAAAGAAAATAGCGATAGCTGGCAGAGCAGTGACACCTGTGCCCAAAAAGCTGCACTGCAGTTCTACCTGAGGCTCCCCTTTGTTATAACTACCCATATAAAGAGGAAAATTTTAACCAGTTGCAAATTCAAAGCAGATCAATATGCTAAATCACTGGTTCAACATATTACTTCCTCTAATGTCATAATGTTTTTATTGCATCTAGGACATTTTCAGTAAATATCTTGAGGTTGAGGCCCTGGCTAAGCATTCCTTCTGCACTGGAAATCAGATTTCTCTGGCACAACTCCATTGCCTGCAATGGTATTTACTAAAACTACAAATGCCAGCATGTTGACTATTTCAATACTGTACTCAGTTGTTCATAGCTAAATACCTCATTAGCTGTGAAACAAACCAAATGTAAATGCTGGATATATAGTACAAATCAATAGATTCTTCACAGAAGAAAATAATAAAAGACTAATTTTCTACAACATGTCACCTGTTCATTAGTTCTTCAATAATATTATTTAGACTATTCCAAAAATAATAAAATGTACAAACCACTACCCATGTTTTCTCAACATTTTTTATCTAAATTTAAATTCTAAAGGGCATAAACAAAGATGCATATAGTCAGATTATTTTTTATAACTTTTGATGTTTCTTTTGTGCATCTTACAATAATGAATATATGGAGACAAGGACAAATATATATTTAAGTCATTGTGGTTATATGAGTTTTGTTTACATGGCTGGTCAGTTATATGGTTGTTGTAAATGACAAGATAAAATTAACAAAGTTTGGTAAACTCATCCGTGCCCTGTGAACTTTAGTCCACTTACTACATAACTTGATTCAGTCACTATTTATTAGTTTATAAAATAGTTTTTAAAAGCTGCAAATGACACTTTATAACACATTTCTAAATCATAAGGGAGTAAACTGTGACACAGCTCCCTCAAGCTACTGACACTTTGGGGGAGAAAACTTCTGTAATAAAATAAGAGTTTCCAAACTCTTTTTAAAAAAAGTTTGAATTTTGTTCAATGATTAGCTTTTACTCTACAGTCCCTTTTACCCAAGGCATGGGCCCTGGTGCATCTTTTTGAGGTTTAGTTTCAGGGAAGTTTTCAGCAAACCTCTCTCGTGCTTTGTCCCAATTTTTTTTGTTCTTGTTTTGGAGAAGGTGAACATCATCAATTGAGGATGGTTTGCCTGTCCCCAAGCCTGCATGCGTTCGCCGAAGCTGAAGCTGGATCTGGTAACAAAAATTCAACACAGGACTTATTTTAGAGTCTAAACACATTGAAATCTGCTACTAATGAAAAAGAAAAGCCTGCATCAAATACACAGAGGAATACATATGCCATTAAACATGGAATCGAAACTCATTTTTCTACATTGTCTTGCCTGTCAATAAGTACAGCCTACACTACAGAAAGTAGAGTGCTGCCAGGCACGATGGCTCACGCCTGTAATCCCAGCACTTTGGGAAGCAGAAGTGAGAGGACTGTTTGAGTCTGGGAGTTCGAGACCAGCCTGGGAAACTTGGTGAGGCCCTGTCTCTACAATAAATCAAAAAATTAGCTGAGCATGGTGGTGCGTGCCTGGTTCCAGCTACCTGGAAGGTTAAGGCCAAAGGATCACCTGAGTCCAGCAGGCCAACGCTGCAGTGGCCCTGAGTATGCCACTGCTCTCCAGTCTGGGTGACAGAGTGAGAATCCGACTCAAAAAAACAAAGTAGAGTGCTCCTTAAATAGCCACCAGCAAATTTCATTTAGATGCTGCAGAGTATGGCATCCCATTGCCAGAAATAAAGGCAATGGACATATTTATATCTCCTGTCTTTTACCAAAGCAAATGAACAAGTAAAAAATAGGTCTAACATTAAAAGTCATAAAGAGAGCCGGGCTCGGTGGCTCAGCCTGTAATCCCGCGCCTTTGGGAGGCTGAGATGAGTGGATTGCCTGAGCCTGAGGGTTCGAGACCCACCTGGGCAGCAAGACCTCATCTCTACAATAAATCAAAAAAAATTAGCCAGGCGTGGTAGCGCGCGCCTGTAATTCCGGCTACTTGGAAGGCTGAGGCGGAAGGATCGTTGGAGCCCAGCGGGTCGAGGCTGCGGTGGCCGGGAGCGGCCACTGCACTCCAGTCTGGGCGACAGAGTGAGACTCCAACTCAAAAAAAAAAAGTCATAAAGAGAATTTGACTAATTGTTTTCAGTAAGAGAAGGGGAGCACATCTCAATATTTTAAGAATATTAAAAGCTACCAGGGTAACATGCTTAGGGGCCTTCTCTCTAGGACATACATGAAAAACAGTTCGTATCTTCATTCTTTCATAAGAAAACTGAAGCCCAGACTTGTCCAAAGCCATACAGCTAGTCAATGACAGCACACATTTTAACCTAGATCTGACTACAAAACCCTTGTTCTTTTCATTGAGGTACAATGGTATATACTTACACTGATCCATCTATTATTTCTTTAGGTACCAAGTAATTATCATGAAAGTTCTGTAGTCAGGTTACTTCTTAAGGTTTTTGTGAAAGATAACCCAAATCTTTTATGAATCATGGAACTATATAATTGAACCACTGTATTGTTTTCCAGACATTATTCTCTATATTGCATGCTACATGTTAATTTCTAAACCTAACATATTCTCTAACACAGAATCCGCCTGTTTATAAACTAACACTGACTGTTCCTGTAGTGTTCAGTACCAGGTACAGTAAGAAAGTCATTAAACAACTCTAAGACACAGAAGAATCTTTGGCTCAGAAAACGACATTAACTATCCTAGCTTTGATGTAGGAAAAAACTTTGAGGCTTTCTCAAAACATAAAACACAAAACAAAACTGGTAACTGTGAATGCCACAAAGGCAGTAAGCATGTCTGTTTTTGCTTGCTACTATATTCCTAGCACTTAGGACAATGCTTGGCATGTTACCGCACACAGACGATATCTGCTGTAAGAACAAATGAGTGAAAGAAAATGCAAGTCTTACCGGAGTTTTCACTCCTCCGCCATCTTTCCCGAGGCCCTCTCCTTTTTTCCAGCCCATCTTCTCTAACATCTTCCGGCCTTTGTTGCTACCAGTAATTTCACTGAACGACATATTAAGATGACAGCTGAATTATAAAAGTCCTTCTAGGCCACATTTAAAATAAACTCATAAATTAAAAATAATGAATACTACTTTAGAAAACTGTTTGGCATTACCTACAAAACCGAAGACACACAAATTCTACTCCTACATATACTACTTAACAGAAAAGCATGTCCATGTGTACCAAAAACATAGACAAGAATGTTCTTCCAGGTAATATAACAGAAACAAATCAGAAACAATCCAGATGTCCCTCAATGGTAAGACAGATATATTGTGGTACAATTAATATAACAGACTATTACACAGTGATAAAAATATACTATACCTAATAATGTAGGACAAAAAGAATACAGACACAAAATAAACACCGAATTGTTCAATTTATTTAATGTTAAAATAAGTGAAATTAATCTATTGCTGTCAGGATGGTTACCTCTGGGGAGGAGAATGGGATAGCAATTAGGAGGGAGCACAAGGAGGGTAAGCTTCTGGGATTACTGGTAATTTTCTAGTTCTTGTCCAAGAAATGTGTATTCCACAATGTGTCAATTTCATGATGTATCACTGAGCTATACACTTATAATCTGTGTACATTTCTGTACATGTTGTACATTAATAAAAAAGGTAAAATAAAATGAAACAAAACTTTTCATTAACTATTTGCATTTTGTATTCTTCTAATTTAAGGGTGTCTTAATTTTATGTTCGATCACATTAACTTTTCATTTCTACAAAATGTGCTACATTAGCTCTTCAATAACAATAAACTAGCAGTCAAACCATTGTGCTTCATTTTTTATTTCTGCCTTATTCAATTTTAATGTAATATTCATATTCTTTAGAAATTATTTTTAAAATATTAAAGTTTTAAAAATTTGTCATGTTGCTTAGTGTATTTAACTTATAATATTACATTTCATCAAATATATTATTAATAATGGATCTGACTCTATTAACTGTAAGATACTCCAATATGTTTTTATGTACTATTAAGAAAAAGATGCTATTATTTGTAATTATACAACTCTACCACGAGTAGTATATCTTGGAATCAATAAATAAAACTCCAAATGCCCATGCCATAAAAGAAAAGATAGACAAGTGGAACCTCATCAAACTGAAAAGTTTCTGCAAAGCAAAAGAAACCATAGAGAGAGCATGGAGACAGCCCAAAGACTGGGAAAAAAATATCTGCCAATTGTATATCTGACAAAGGCCTAACATCTAGAACCTACAAGGAACCCAAATGTGCCAGAAAGACAAAAACAAACAGCCCTATTAAAAAGTGGGCAAAAGGTCAGGCTTGGTGGCTCAGCCTGAAATCCCAGCACTTTGGGAGGCTGAAGCAAGTGGATTGCCTGAGCCCACAGGTTCGAGACCAGCCTGAGCAACTTGGCGAGACCTTGTCTCTACAATTAAAAAAAAAAAAATTAGCCAGGCATGGTAATGCACGCCTGTAATTCTGGCTACTTGGAAGGCTGAGGCATTAGGATCGCTGGAGCCCAGCAGGTTGACTCTTGGGTGGCTGTGAGTGTGCCACTGCACTCCAGCCTGGGCAAAGAAGTGAGACGCCAACTCAAAAAAAAAAAAAAATGGGCAAAAGATATGAACAGATACTTCCCAAAAGAAGACATATGAACAGTCAACAGATACATGAAAAAATGCTAGCCTCATTAATCATTAGAGAAATACAAATTAAAACCACAATGAGATACCACCTAACTCCAGTCAGGATGGCCATCATCAATAACTCAAAAAACAACAGATGCTGCAGAGATTGTGGGAAAAAGAAATGCTTCTACACTGTTGGGAGGAGTGTAAACTAGTACAACCTCTATGGAAAACAGTGTGACAATTTCTAAAAGATCTAAAATTGACCTTCCATACAACCCAGCAATCCCCCTTCTGAGAATATACCTGGAGAAACTCAAATCATACCCCGAAGAACCCAAATCATTCTACAAAAAAGATACCTGTACACACGTTTACTGCAACATTATTCACAACAGCAAAAACATGGAACCAACCATGCTGCCCATCAAAAGTAGAGTGGGTAAAAAAAATGTGGTACATATATATGATGGAATATTATGTAGCTGTAAAGGACAAAATTATAAACTTCACAGACACCTGGATGGATTTAGAGCCCAATAAGTAATTAATCATAGAAACAAGGAACTGAGTACCACATGTTCTCACTCATAAGTGGACCCTGAACAATAATCATAATACTATAAGAAAGGGAATGGCAGTAGCAGGATACTGCTGGGATGGGGGTGGGGGCAGACACACCATCAATAAGGGTACCTGATCACAAACCAGGCAAAGTGGGGACCAAAGGGATGCCCAAACTTTACCTGTATGAATAAGGGTATCTGATCTCAATCAAGTGAAGTGGGGACCAAAGTCATGCCCAAACTTTACCTGTACAATGACCAATTGAATACTTAATCCTGAATTGTACCCCACATCTTTAAAATAAAAAAATACAGCATGCAAAAAAAATTGAAATGTTAATCAAAATTTTATAATCAATTATCAGTTCTACGTAAAAGATTTAAATTTCAACTTAAACTCAACATTTATATTCTGAGAAAGAAAAAAACAATCTAATATATGATTCAATGCAGAAACATGGTCACACTGTGAGCCTTAAAATTACATCTTTCCTATTTATCAAAGCTTCTTTATCAAGAGAAAAGAACTGAATCAAAGAAAAGTATATTTCAGGGTCAACAAGAATGAAAGTATCTGAGTAAAATACCAGTTCATACCAATTTCTTACCAGTCTAGGCTTCTAGACATCTACTATACAAGAGTATGCTCACTCAACTGGATGACCAGAATGTTAGCTATGCATATACATGTCTTTTTTTTTGTTTTGAGTTGGAGTCTCACTCGGTCGCTCAGACTGGAGTGCAGTGGCCGC
>NW_007245899.1:167256-232995 GCF_000164805.1 Carlito syrichta
GGCCGGGAGCGGCCACTGCACTCCAGTCTGGCGACCGAGTGAGACTCCAACTCAAAAAAATATAATAATAATAATAATAATAATAATATGGGTGCTCACGTATATGCTCAGTAATTTGGGAGGGAATAATGGAATTTTAATATTAGGAGGAAGTGTAAATAGACTCAATGTTTCCATCTTGTCCTAAAACTTTTCCTTTAAAAGTCACCTATCAGAATACGAGAGGAAACCCCCCAAAACCCACGATTATCTTTAGGAGGGCAGGCCCCTTACAGTATAGGCTTACCTGCTGGGTTATGTGCTCTAGGAGCCCATCAACGTCAGTGTACCAGCTAGCATTGTTTTGAGAGGCAGAATTCAGTTTCAGTGAAATTTTGTTTTTGGAGATTCTTTCAACATGTTTGCCTATTTCATGATGGGTGATTTACATGAACAACCTGCCCACACTGAGCTTAGTGTTCAACAGTTTTTGATAAAGAATGGCATGACTCCGGTGCTCTACCCTCCCTATTCACCTGATCTCACTTCGAGCACTTTTTTGTTTCCCTGGGTGAAAAAAGTCCTCAAAGGGAAACATTTTGCTGAGGGTAGAAGTACCAAAAGGTGTTCAAATTGACGAGTTCAAAAACTGTTTTGAGCAGTGGAAAAAGTGTCTCGATAGATGTACTGCATCAAACAGAGAGTACTTTGAAGGTGACTGAAGTTTAAATATTTAAGAATAAATACACATTTTTTTATAAATAAATTCCAGGTTTTTTGGGGTTCTCCCTTGTATATAGCCCTATAAGTCAGACACCCCTATGCATATGATTATGGAATAAAGGAGGTTTCCAGCAATGGTAATTCAATACTTACGAATGAACAGATGCAGGAGCATCATCTCTTTGGAAAATTCCTTCACTTCCAATCTGCTCCCTACGTTTTCCAGCTCTATCCTTGTATTTTGGATTCTTCAATTTCTTTTCATCTTCGTAGTCTGTATTCTTAGTAAACACAAAATATTCATGAGGAAAAGAAAGCTGATAGTAAACATGTAATTTCTGTACATTTGTCACATGTTTCAATGTGGTTTCTATAAACAATTAAAGAAGATAAACTACAATATTTCAAATTATATCACAATATAAATGATAAGAAGATAATGTGGTGAAAATATAGTATATCTTGACTTAATGCTGTGTTTTCATATTGTCATATGAACTACCAATTGTTTGATATTGTTTCTTGGAAGGAAAAATAGAAAAACACTTTAAGGTCAGGTGTGGTGGCACACACTTTGGGAGGCAGCAAAAGGACTGACTGCCTAAACCCAGGGGTTCGAGACCAGCCTGGGCAACTTGGCGAGCTCTCTTTTCTACAATACATCAAAAAAATTCATCAGGTGTGGTGGTTTGCACCTGTAGTTCCAGCTACTTGGAAAGCTGAGTCAGAAGGATCACCTGAACCTTGAAGGTCATGGCTACAGAAGCCATGAGCATGTGCCATGAGCCATGAGCCATGAGCCATGAGCACTTGAGCCTGGGCAACAGAGTGAGACTCCAACTCAAAAAAGAAAGAAAAAGAAAAGCACGTTAAAAAATGAGAAAAAGCCAAATATCTTTTACCCTGGTGATAACAATAGCTTTTTGCTTCAATACAGCTCTATTTAAATGGCTAATCAGTCCCTCAGCAAAAAAACTGCTGAGTAAAGAGTGTGTCAAGCTCCATGCTACGTGACAGAATGTCAGAGGGAAGACACAAAGTCTTCGGCCTGCTACAGTGTGACTGGTTAAACAATAAAGGTATACACAAGATGTGGCATGGCACAAAGAAGAGGTAGTCAATTCAGTTTGGGGCTCAGTGAAGGCTTCCCTTTCCCTTTCTTATTGCTTCCTTATATGTATTTAAGTATGACATTCATCCAGAGAGATGCTAGGGACTGAATAGAAACTCAAGTGAAGTACGGAAGATTTTACTTAATTTTGCTTTTCAACAGAGAAGAAAAACAGAACCACCTACCCTATTGAATTTTTCCCCCAGAAGATAATAAAGAAAATGAGTTAAGTTTTTGAGAGAACATTTTATTCTCTCTTTATATGACTTCTATTTTCCTCCCAAATTGGACTATCTTGACATTTTTTCCATTATGATTTCTCTTCCTTAGCACAATAACAAAAAGTATATAATTTTGCAGAAAAACATGTTATCGTGGCAGCAACTTCTTTTTCCATGTCTCCATGAAATGTAAAAATATTTTAAGACCTACATCCTATACCTAGCTCTATAATTTAGTAGCTAGGGACCCTGAGCTTAAGTTTCTCAAAAGTAACCTGGAAAGACTAACCTGCTGTACAGAATTAAATGGTAACTTTTTAAAAAAGAGTCATTGTGATATTAATAGACAATAAATCATATACTTAAGTTTCAATGAGATACTTTTGAGATTTACATAGCTATTAAATTATCACTAAAAGCAAGATAATAAACATACCCATCTCCCCCAAAAGTGTCCTTGTCTCTCTTTGTAATCCATCCTTCCAGACCTTCCCTCTGTCTCATTCCTCCCTTGTGTCCAAGAGACCACTGATCTGTCACAACACATTTGCTTTCCTAGAAGTTTATATATATGGTGCAGGGCAGTTATCTCATTTTCTTGCTTATAGTTCTCAAGAATAACTCTAGAATGTGCTGGGAATGTAACATCCTGAGATAAGAAAGGACTGACTGAACCGCCCAGCCTCTTTTGCGGTCTTGCCTAGAAAAGGGATGTCCTTCAACACTTCAGTCCAGTGAGTCCATGGCCCTGAGGTATATAATAACACAGGGCAGGTTGCTTTCCAGGGTCCCTCATGTGCTACACAAGTGAGGCACACACAGTTGAAACTTCATCTGCCCAGAAAAGCAGCTTTCTGAGTCTTGAGGGACTGGTTCACAATGAATCCTAGGTTTCTGTTGTCCATTGCTGCTTACCTGTAAGTAATAAACCTGTTTGATGTAACTTCTTGCATGAGTGCATTGTCTTACCAAACTCAGACAAGTTGGAAAACAGGGCACAGCAAACCTGCTCCAAAAGTTCTAGAAGCATGCTGTATATATTCATTCTGTCTGGTTTCTTTCACTCAGTAAAACTGAGATTCATCCAGGTTGTAACCTTTATCAACAGTTTCTGCTTTTTTATTGCTATATAGTATTTCACCATATGGATACACCATTGTTTGTCATATATGATGAACATTTGAGTTTTTACCAGTTTTTGACTATTACAAAAACGAAAGCTATAAATACTTGTTTACTAGTCATTGTATAACAATATGCTTGCATTTCTCTTGGGTAACTATCTTGGAGTGAAATGGCTTAATCATATAATAGGCGTATGTTTAATTGTTTAAGATGCTGACCAAAGCAACTCACCATTTTACATTTCCACTTATACTATATGAGATTTCTAGCTCCTCTACATCACTTCCGACATTTTTATAGTCAGTTGTGTAGTGGTATTTTTATAATAGATGTGTAGCAGTATCTCACTGTGTTTTTAATTTACATTTCCCTAAAGATTGATGATACTGAACATCTTTCCATGCGCTAACTTGCCATCTGTATATTTCTTTGGCAAAGTATCTATTCAAATCTTTTGCCCATTTTTTAACTGAGTTGTTTTCTTACTATTGAGTTTTACAAGTTTTCAAAAATATATTCTAGATTCAAGTCTTCTATCAGATGGATGATTTGTAAATATTTTTCCTAGTCTGTGGCTTGTCTTTACATTCTTTTAATAATTTCTTTGAAAGAGCACAAGTTTCTAATTTTGAGAAAATGCAGACTACCAATTTGTTCTTATGGATTATGCATCTGGTGTTAGAAATCTTCGCCCTTTCCTCTTTGTGTTTTCTAAAAGTTTGAAAGTTGAGGTTTTACATTTCTATCTACGATCCATTTTCAGTTCATTTTTTTATATGGTATAAAGCATAGATCAAGCCCTTTTCTTTGTTTCTGGCATGTGGCCATCCAACTATTCTAGCATCATTTGCTGAAAAAGACCACTCTTTCTCCACCAAACTGCCTTTATATTTTTGCTGAAAACCAGCTATCCACATACATACAGATCTATTTCTGAACTCATTATTTTATTCCATCTATTTGTTTATCTTCATGCCAATACTATAGTCGTAGTCACTGTAGCTTATGAGTCTTGAAATCAGGTAGTATTAAAACTCTAACTATGGCATCTTTTTTCTTTGTTTTTAGAGACAGGGTCTCTTGCTATACTGTCCAGTCTAGAGTATAATGGCTATACCATAGCTCATTCCAGCCTCGAACTCCTGGCCTCAAGTCATTCTTCTGCCTCAGCCTCTGGAGCAGTTGGGATTACTGTGCCCAGCTATGTCAATAGCATCTTAATGCAAGTTTTTTGAAAGCCAGAAATGGATATTCAAATATAGACTGACTGTTAAAATCATTTTTCTACTCCAACCTCAACAGTTTTTAGGTTATAAATACCAGAACAGTCATCTAATAGAAATCAAATAAATCTCAAAATCATACTAAGAAACTCTTTATTTGTATAAAATGTATTCAGCATCTCTAAAGGCATTTTTACTCAAACCTGATATGCAGTTTAACACATGAAACAGTATTTAAAATTCTTACCTGTAAACCATATTTTACTCGTATTTTCTTTAATTCTTTTCTTCTTTCCAACTCCTTTTCCTCCTTGCTTAGTGTTGGACCAACTAAAAGACAAAGAGTAAGTTTAGTTAAAGAAAAAAATCTACTAAATCCGATTTTGTGGAAAATAATACTAATGTTACTTAATTAATAAAAAGCTAATATAGACCACTAGTAACTCATTCCTATTAACCAGAAATTGAAATAAACATTAATATAAAACATCTTGGTTTGTGATGATGTCTTTTGAGCATTTTGGTAACTAAACCTACTTGAGAAGGACACCAAAGATTGTAAGATTACAGTATAGATACCAAAATGAACAATGAACATCTAAATTTTGCAGTATTATTATAATAGAATCTCAAATACAGAAATATTAAATAAATTTCCAAAAGAACACAGGCATGCAAAATGAAAATAAAAGTCACAGAACCCAAGATTCATGTTACTGTGTAACTAATTTTCAAATTAGTATCAGAAAACAAAAAATAAACAATGAACATGCATACTTGGCATTTAGGGGGAAAAACTAATTATGAAAAAAGATTACCTCTTAGTAGTTCAAAGCATCTATTTAAATTTGGAGAGCTTTAGATGAGTGAGTTAAAAGTACAACAGCAATATCCTATAGTGTTCTTTATTATAAAAAATAATGGTACACACAGACAATATACCAACACAAACTATTAATAGAACAGAAGGCATATCAACCAATAACCCTTAATGCCTTGGTCTATTATTTTCTATGCAAATATTGTATGACTTTTTTTGTATCAATAAAAAAGATGCTAAAAGGAAACTAATCTTTATTATATCTGTGTTACAATTATATTTAAAATTATTTATTTTAGTTGACAAATAAAAATTATATATGGTGCACAACATATTTTAGTATTATATATACCGTGAACCAGTTAAATCATGCTAAATAACATATGCATTACCCTACATACTTATCAATTTTGTATGTGTGTGAAAACAAATAAAATCTACTCCCTTAGTAATTTTCAAGTATAATTATTCTTGAAGGACATTTAGCTACCTCCCAGTCTGCTTCAAACGCCTATTACACTATATTAGCAAAAACAGCTGATTATAGGCTCTTTTCTGCTCAGAAAGCAACCTGTTGCTACACATCACACAGATAAACTATCACACAAAAATATCAACTACAATCATAATTATCCTAGGTCTCAAATTTCAAATACATGTCATTTCTTAATCCCATGTAAATGTAAATATATCTTGATCATTATATCAATTAGATGCAAGGCTGACAGCCTTTTACAAATATATCTCAATATGGTATCATATCAATTAGATATGAAGCCAGTAGCTGGCTGATTCTTTTTAAAAGACAGTCAATTAAAGAAAAAACACTCAACAATGTTTCACGTACCAAAAGCTTCATCTTTCTTATCAAGGCGAAGGTGGGCTCTAACCTGCCCTGGTTCACAGCCATCACAGGTATCACTGCCACGGTGAATGTGAAAGGACAACACAGTCTCCCCAATTTTCACTTCATCTCCATGCTCAAGTACATAGGGGTCACATTTAGTTTTCGGCTAGAAGGGAAAAATTTTACAAAACAGAAGTCCAAAACAGTCACATATGGTTATTTTATGTCTTCTGTAAGTAATCCCTGATTATAATTTTTAAAATATTTAAAATGGTTCTCAAAGAAATAGACACACAAGAAGGGGGAGATCAGAGGATTGCCTGATCTCAAGGGTTCAAGATCAGCCTGAGCAACTTGGCAAGATTTCATCTCTACAATAAATCAAAAAACTAGCTGGGCGTGATGGCACATGCCTGTAGTTCCAGCTGCTCGGAATGTTGAAGTGGATCACCTGAGCCCAGCAGGTTGAGGCCGTGGCAGCTATGAGGCTGCCACCACACTCCTGCCTGAGTGACAGAGTGAGATGGATGACCCATAAAAAATGTTTTAACTAGCCGGGCACAGTGGCTCTTGCCTATAATCCCAGCACTTTGAGAGGCAGAGGCAAGAGGACTGTCCTAGCCCAGGGGTACAAGACCACCCTGGGAAACTTGGCAAGACCTCATCTCTACAATAAATCAAAAAAACTAGCCAGGCATGGTGGCGCATGCCTGTGGTTCCAGCTACTTGGAAGACTGAGGTAAAAGGATCACCTGAGCCAAGCAGATCGAGGCTGCGGTGGCTGTGAGTGTGCCACTGCACTCCAGCCTGGGCGACAGAGCAAGACTCCTATTCCAAAAAAATTTTTTATCTAGTAGACAGCTGAACTGAGCAACTTATAATTTGTATCTTATTAAAACCCACTAATCTCCCTATCTCCATACCAAATGCAATCAGAAATGTCTAACTCAAGACTTCAAATAATCTACTACAACAACAAATAATCATAGTCAAAAAGATGAAGGGTTAAGAGAACAGAGTAAGTGCATCACACCTCCCTTTTTTCCTCTACTTTTCTCTTGAAAATTCGATTTTATTTCATTTTTATTCTTATAGACTAAAAATAAGGCCTCCTTCCTCTCCTTCTCTTCCTCCCTTCCTGCCATGTTTTCTTTTTTTTAGTATTACTTTATTTATTTTATTTTATATTTTATTTTGAGAAAGCAGGATTTATTAAAAGGACAGAAAAGCTCCCACAGTGGGAAGGGAGCCAAGGGGGTTGCCCACCAAGTTTTCTTACTCTCTGCCAAGCACTTCACTACATGCTGGAAATATTGGTGTTAACTGAATAAATACAGCTGCTGCCTTCAAGGAGTTTCCAGTTTAGTAACATTTCCATTATGACCATTAATTTCAAAAAAGAGCGTCCTCAGAGTTGCTGTAAGAACATTTACTTTGAGCAACTTTACAATGCATTCATATATAAAAACGAGGAACAGATACATATTAGAGATCAAAACTCAACAGCCAATTATCCACTGACTGTATAGTTTTTTTCCAGCTTTTCTGGGAACTCTCTTCCAAGTAACACATTTTCACTTGACTCTGATCTGAACCAAATGATACCTGTAATGACTCTGGCATTCAGAAATAAAAAGCTCCAGTTCAGCTTTACAAAAATAAGGTGAGGGCAATTAATTCACATGCACTCACCTGAAGAATCTGTTTTCCATTAACAACTGTGCCGTTCTGACTGCCTTGATCCACAAGGACATAACTCTGCAAGTCATGGTCAAAGTAAATTTCTGCGTGAAACTGAGAAAAAGAAACCAAGCAATTATAAAGCACTATACTCTTTTAACTATGGACAATTTCTCTCTGATAGGATGATGTGAACTTGAGCTCTGATCATTTAACATATTATTTTTAATGCTTTTCTTAAAAATATAATTATATGTTTCTGATAGAAATACAGAGGTTATAGAAGGAAAGTGTAATTTCTAATTTCACCTTTAACTTCCTTGAATAATTTAGTGTATGTCCTACCTCTTACTTTTTCAACAGAGTGGAGATTATACTATATACACAATTTGAATTTTTTTCACCTAATAAAAGTATTTGCCTATATCGTTAAACATTATTTATTTATTTACGTATTTATTTTAGAGAGAGGACAGTCTCACTCAGTTTACAGCAGCTTCAACCTCCTGGGCTCAAGCAATCCTCTTGTTTCAACTCCCCAGGTATCCAGGACTATAGGTTTGTGCCATCACACCTCATTAATTTTTTTTTTGTTTTTTTGAGTTGGAGTCTCACTCTGTTGCCAGGCTGGAGTGCAGTGGCACGCTTACGGCCACCACATCCTCGACCTGCTGGGTGATCCTTCTGCCTCAGTCTTCCAAGTAGCTGGAACTACAGGCGTGCACTACCATGCCTGGCTAATTTTTTTATTTTATTATAGAGATGAAGTCTCGCCAAGTTGCCCGGGCTGGTATTGAACCCCTGAGCTCAGGCAATCCTCTCCCCTCAGCCTCCCAAAGTGATGGGATTATAGGCTTGAGCCACCGCACCTGGTCAAATTTTTTTTTTAATTTTGTTAAAATAAGGTCTTGTTATATTGCCCAGGCTAGTCTTGAACTCCTGGTCTCAGGCAATCCTGCTTCAGCCTGCCCAAGTGCTGGGATTACAGGCAAGAGCCAAAATGCTCGGCCTAAAAACTTAGCACAAAATGTGATTTGAAACACTCAAGATCAACTTCTCAAAGACGTTTTCCAGATCTTCAATTCTGAGGTCTAATCATTCCCTCCTTGTTCCACAGCACTTTGTTTATATAAATCCCTTTATTTTGCTTCTTTGGCTTAACATTAAGTCATGAGGTTCATCCAGTTGTTATGTACAGTTATAGTTCATTTACTTTGCTGAATGGTAGTCCACTGTACAAGTATACTACAACCTATCTATTCTTTTGATAATAGACACCAGATGTTTTCTGAGGTTTTACTATTTTTAAAAAGATTGCTAGGCCAGGTTCAGTGGCTCAGTCTGTAAACCCAGCAACTTTGGGAGGCCGAGGTGAGTGGATTGTCTGAGCCCGTGGGTTCGAGACCAGCCCCAGCAACTTGGTGAGACCTAATCTCTACAATAAAATTTTTTAAAAAAATAGCCGGGTGTGACTCCCAACTCAAAAAAAAAAAAGATTGCTATGAACTTTCTTGTATATGCAAATGCTCTGCGTACAAGATGCAAGTGTTTTTCTGGGGTATATACTTAGGAATGAAATTGCTCAATTATAGTATATGCAAGTTTTAAACTGGATATAGACATTGTTTCCTTTTTCTTTTCTTTTTTTTTTTTGAGTTGGAGTCTCACTCTGTCACCCAAACTGGAGTGCTGTGGCCGCTCCCGGCCACCGCAGCCTCGACCTGCTGGGCTCCAGTGATCCTTCCACCTCAGCCTTCCAAGTAACTGGTGTGCACTACCACACCCGGCTCATTTTTTGATTTATTGTAGAGATGAGGTCTCGCCAAGTTGCCCAGGCGGGTCTCGAACCCGTGGGCTCACGCAATCCACTCACCTCAGCCTCCCAAAGGTGCGAGACTACAGGCTGAGCCACCGGGATTACAGGCTCATTGTTTTCGAAGGTGATTGAACCAATTTATATTCCCACCAATAGTAAGAATAGAATTCTTGGTGCTCTATATATCTTAAACCAAAACTTGGTATTGTCAAAATTTTTAATTTTTGCTAGTTCCTAAGAGATGTAATATAAAGTCTTTTCACTATGATTTTTAATTTGCACTGCATTTCCCTGTTTACTACTGAAAACCTTTTCTAATATACTTACTTTTTATATGTGTTTAATATTTTATATTTATTAGCCATTTGGGTTTCTTCCTCTGTGAATTTTCTCTTTAAGTTCTTTGCACTTTTTTTCCAATTGGGTTGTTTAGCATAGTAACGACTGTATCAACAGATTTAAGCAGTTTCATGTCTTTTGATATTACCAAACTATATTATAATATATTAATATATTACAATTATATTATATTCCCAAGAGGAATATTTTCATAAACAGGATGAATGAAAATTGACACCTTGCCTTCATATGTATCTCTTAGGTTACTAGAAAGATTGAATGGTTTTTCATATATTAACTATATTTCCTTTATTATGAATGGTCTATGTATGTAATTTGTTCACTTACCTACTGGTGTCACAGTGGAGTTTGAAAACAAATTTTTATGAGCTTTTAAAATATAAAGGATAAATATTCTGCCATATTTGCTGTGACTGTCCTAGTCTGCCTTTTAAATCTGTCTCTCAACATATATATATATATAGCAAAATTGTTTTGTGATTTAATTTAATTCAAAATTATCTTTGCGATTCTATAATTTTTGTAAACTCAGAAAGTCTAGTATTAATATTTTTTTCTCCAACATTAACATAAATTAAAGAAAAAATTTTTTCATTCACCTGTTGTTATCCACAGTTGTACTTTGTTCATTTTGCTGAATGGTAATCCATTGTATGAATATGCCACAGTAGATTCAGAGTAACCACCTACTAAAGTAGCTTGAATTCACATATAATTCATGTTTGAACTGTCATAAATGTAGTCTATTTATTTCACTCAATAAATATTTGTTAAATGAGTACTACTTTAATATTTAGATTAAATTAATCTATGTTTTCTATTCCTGCTCCAGACTATTAAAAAGTATAATTTAGTTTACTCAAATTGTGATAAGGAATTGTTGTTTTCTCAAGCACTGGAATCCTGCATTGTCTTCATTATCATTACTACACTGAATATTAACTTTACTATTAAATGAGAAAAACCCTAAGCTTTCTACTGTAATGATGATTTTAAAAATTATATATAGGGAGCGATACATGAGAAATCAAAGAACTTACCTTACTGACACCAACTTCAGGGATTCGGAGAGTATGTTCCATATCTTTTTCTCTGCAGAGTTAAGTAAAGTGTCTTAAATAATTTTTGAAACATATAAGTGCACCACTTAGAATGACATGGTAAGAATTTTTTGAAACACAATGTTAAAATTCAAGTCGATTATAGTTAATCTCCTGGTTATAGACTACTCAGTTTCCTCACTGCTGCTCTAGATTTCCTATGCTTTCACACAGTAATTACTTGTCCACATAACCTTTTTTTCTTCAGATGGTGCTTTCTTTGGGTAGAGATTTTTACATTTGTATCCACAGCACATAGAACAATGCTTAGTGAACAAAACATGCTCAATAAATGAAAGAATGATATAATAATATTAACCATATTTACCTTCCAATTGTAGCAGGATTTACAGCTGTAATGATGAAGAGTGATCCTGTCTGTAATACTGGTGATCTAATAACAATTACTCTAATACACGGGGGCCAAATTTTTTCCTCATCTGCCAAGGAAAAAAGTGAGTAAATATTAGCTTAAATGCCATAAAAAAGAACTGCATAGGTGACATCTGTAAAATAAAAATATATTGACCAAAAATCTTAATTCTATCTAAAACTTCTTAAATTCTGCTATATGATATATATAGCAATGAGTAAGGATTAACAGCTATTAGGATTAACAATTACTAATTTAAAGTGATCAATATAAAGGTATGCAGCATATTTAACATCTATCACAGTCATAAAATAATCAACTCTTTCTTTTTTAAGGTCTTGGAATTTGAAAATATCCCAAATACTTTTATATTATTTTATGTTAAAAAAAATTGAGCCCACTTTTTTTTTTAACAGCGCAAGAGAAATTCCATTGAGAACAAAAGAACAAAATAGGCTCATATACTAAACAGTTGTCCCTAGGTATCTGTGGGGGACTTGGTTCCAGGATCTCTCCTCATATACCAAAATCCAAGGATGCTCAAGTCCCTGATATAAAATGGGGTAGTAATTGCATATAGCCTATGCATATCCTTACATATACTTAAAATCATCTCTAGTTACTTACAATATCTAATACAATATAAATGCTAAATAGTTGTTATATTTTATTATTTAGGAAGTAATGACAATTTTCAATACAAACACAGCCATCCTTTTTTCCTGAGTATTTTCAATCTGAAGTTGGCTAAATTCATGAATGCAGAACCCATGGATATGGGAAATCAACTGTAATATAAAATTCTGAGTTTGAAGGCCAGGCACAGTGGTACGTATCTGAAACCCTAGCACTTGGGGAGGCCAAGGCGGGAGGATTGCTTGAGGCCAGGAGTTTGAGCAGCCTAGGCAACACAGCGAGACCTCATCTCTACAAAAAAATCAAAAAATTAGCCAGATGTGGTGGTACATGCCTATAGTCCCAGCTACTCAGGAGGCTGAGAAAAAAGGATAGCCTGAGCCCAGGAGGTCAAGGCTGCAGTGAGCCATGATCATGCCACTGTACTCCAACCTGAGCAGCAGAGTGAGATCCCTGACTCAAACAACAACAACAAAAACAAACAAATAAAACTCTGTGTTTTAAATATGTATCTTTATATCTTCAAGTAAAAAAAAATTAGATTTACCATAATACCTAGGCGACTGAATTCCAGAACCACACTTTAAAGGCAACTTGTTTTCCACCTCAATCACAAAAATAGACCTCAAATACCTAACCCTAAAATAGCCTTAATAAATACTTTTAGAACTGAATGTAGGTAACTTGGTTTTATGTTCTATTCATTAGAACATTCAACACAGTGAAACTTTCTGAAGGTCCAAGTATTAGTCATTTATTCACATCCTACTCTCTAAAAATAACCAAGTGGTAGACCACATGATTTTCAATAATGTCATCAAAATAATCAGTTTACTTTTGGTAGATGTACTATGAGTCATTAACATTTTTAATTGTTTTAGTCTTTTACAATGACCAGACTGTGTTATTTATGTAAAATTAAATGATGATTATTTACTCACCTTCATCCTCAGAATCTTCAGCAGTTACACCGCCTTCACTGGTAACGTCTTCATCATAACTATCCTCAGTCTGAGAGTCTGTAATTTCACCTTCTTCTGGCTCACTATCAGTCTCTATGATATTTTCATCTTTAAATGAAGTTGAATTTGAGATGTTTTCATTAAGATGAGATTCTATAGTATTTCCACTAACTGGAACAGTGAGTTTTGGAGGACTATTTTTGTGATGAATGTCTAATTTGGCCTTCTTTCTCATATTTGCAAAATGTGTTCCCTCATTGCAGCTTACATGTTCAACACTGAAGGCTTTTTGATCTTCTGAACTCAAATCCTAGGTAAGTAAGTGGAACAGGGAAGAACAGTCTTAAACATCACTGTCTTATAACATTACAACAAGTTTCAATGAACTACTGAGAATATATGTACAGTAAAATAACAAGAGTTATCATCTGTACCCCTTCTTCTTTTCATGTTCCCTTTCTTGGTTAATGACATTACCATCCTCTTGCCATCAACATTAAAAATCTTATAGTAACCTTTGACATCCCCTTAACTACCACACAGAATCAATTACAAAGTGCTATAGACTCAATCTACAATTTATCCCAATCTGTTCTCCCACCTAGTTTCAATGTTCTAACATTCCTAGTCCAGGCCCTCATCACATATTACCTAGATCATGGGATAGCCAAGACCAATGCTGTCTGATAAAAATTAAATATAAGCCATATTTGTACTTTTAAATTTTCAAGTAGCCACATTTTAAAAGTCAAATTATTAATGAGATAGTTTACATGTGTTTCTTGGACTAAGTCTTCAAAATCCAGAGTATATTTGACACTTACCAGCACATGTCAATTTGCACTAACAATGCTTCAAATGCTCCAACAGACATACATAGCTAGGGACTACCTTACTGGACAGTGTAGGCCTAGAGAATACATCTACTCTAAATGTTCTTTTTAAACTCTTGGGTCAATTAGCAAGTGAATACAAACACAGAATTGGCTTTACTTACAGTATGAATTTAAAGATCCAAAATTGTAGTTGTGCTAAAATTTTAGTACACTCTTTGAAGTTAGTTCTTGATAACATGTATTAAGTTTTGCATACAAATTAGTTATATCTTTTATTACAAAATTTCAACTCAACTAGCACAGTCCTTTATTATTAACTTATTGTACATGTATAACTGGCATGTCTTATGATCAATCAGCAAATCTATTTTTTTTTTTTTTGAGTTGGAGTGTCACTCTGTCGCCCAGACTGGAGTGCAGTGGCCGCTCCCAGCCACCGCAGCCTCGACCTGCTGGGTTCCGGTGATCCTTCCGCCTCAGTCTTCCAAGTAGCTGGAACTACAGGCACGCACTACCACGCCCGGCTGATTTTTTGATTTATTGTAGAGATGAAGTCTCGCTGCCCAGGCGGGTCTTGAACCCACGGGCTCAGGCAATCCACTCACCTCAGCCTCCCAAAGGCGCGGGATTACAGGCTGAGCTACCGAGCCCGGCTAGCAAATCTATTTTTTAACTGACAAGTAAAATTGATGTATTTTTATCATGCATAACATGAGGTTTTGAAATATGTGTATATTGTGAGATGGCTAAATTAAGTTAATTAACATGTATATTACTTTACATACTTATCCTTTTGTTGTGGTGAGAACATGTAAAATTTACTCTCAGAAATTTTAAAGAATATAACACATTATTATTAACTATAGTCACCATTCTGTACAATGGACAAAGTTATTACTTTAGCCTTAGAAGCAAAGAGTTATTTTCCTCGTTTTCCTTTGGTTGGCAACACACTCTCAATTTTCTTTCTAGCTTAGAGCAACATGATGAAGTGAATTCATATGTTCTTTTGTTACTTTATAAAATATGAGAGCATCTCACACACATATATTTAATAGCAGCATAAATTCAGTTTGGAGACTGGCTAAATATTCACAGTTATGATAAACTACATACACTTCCAGCAATACAGACTCACCAAGGACAAGAACAAGGGCAAGGAGCTGAAAACTGTGAGGAACTTTACAGGCTATCATACATTACAGCAAAAAACTTCTATATCTATATATACTTAAACAGTTTCCAATCTTGTATATTTTATTATTATTGCTTATTGGACAGTATATTCAGAGAAAAAGTGAGTGAAACTGCCAGAGGTGTCACTTTTTATAAGCGATTTGCCAGTACAGAATGTTAGATAAATATTCATGAAGAGTTAAGAAAGTGGGGACCTACATATGGGCACTGAGGCATATACATGTATTTCAAATAATTTACTCCAATCTCCTCACCCTATTGCCTTCTTTCCACATAGCCTCCACCTCCAAAAACTGAGGCTCACAGAATATCTTTAAAAATTAAAAAATTGATGAGTATACCTTAACTTAAAAAATCATTTTTTGTATTTCAGTCATATACTCTTCTATTCCGAGGTACTATCTGTGAAAAACAGACACAAATCCAATAGAGACCAGAAAATAAATGCAACAGAATCCTAACTCCTTATGTGAACTTTAGAATTTGGTATTCTTTTAAGGAATTTTTCTTTGGCTAAGAAAAGCATGAGATAAAATTTCGAGAGTAAAGTATCAAATAGTTGTCACAATTCACAAAAGGTCAATAAACAAGTCTTTTTTCCTGCCTATAAACCACCAATCTTATCTGTTTAGGGAGAAGAACACTGATAACGTTTTTTAATATTTTCCTTCTTCCAATTTAACATTGCATCACAGGCAATTTTAGTGTTTTCCTTAGTCTTTTGGCACCACTGAAGGCCCACATAACACTTTCTCAATTAAATGTACCATCACTTTCTTAATCAATATCTTGCAGGTCATCTAAACTCTTAATCCTAATCAATAAATATCTTACTTCATAGTTGCCAGCAATGGATTTTTTAAAAATGTTTACTAATAGGTTAAAAAAATTGCTCAAAATAACTAAGAAAGCTGAACCTGTATTTATGTCTATCTACAAACTGTTTTTCTTTTATTGTTAATTGTGTGTTGTTATTAACTTATCAACTGAGGGTCTGAATTCTTTCAAATTATACAACACAGTATCTTCCATCTCCCCTAAATTTTACTATCTTCTTCAAATTTTAGAAATGTCTTCTATTTCTAGTGACTGAAAACTTGTGAAAGTCTTTTCTTGATTGTTATCTTAATGAATGTTTTTGAAATATCAAGTTACTGAAAGAGTTTCAGTTTCATAAAAAATGTTGGCTTAACTAACATGCTATCACTATTATGTACATTTTTTAAATTATAAAGACATTACCTTTTCCTCATTTGTCCTAAAAGAATCCAGGTCCTTTCTTTTCTTCTTCAACTTTTTATCTTTACTTTGTTTCGTACTAGACATCTGATAAGGTTGCAAATCAACTCGAGAATGAAACTGATATCGACCACTTTCCACATCACAGTAGTAATATATTCCAGTAGAAGGATCATAATATAATTGATTTTCCTTTCAAAGTCAAGAAAACAATAAGTTCTATTCATGTAGGAGGAAATAAAATAGAAAAATAAGACCTGACAAAAATACCAAATGTATGCAAATATAGTAAATGTTTATTTTCAGAAGACAAAAAAATTTCAGAATAAAAAACACTTGTAATTTTCAAAATACTTTACCATTCAATATCTGCTCTAATTTTCCCAGCATGAAAAAATAAGTAAATCTAAATATTAAACTGAATCATATGAAACTGCCAAAACTTGGCCATTTTTAACTTATAAGAAACAGCTGCCGGGCTTGGTGGCTCAGCCTGTAATCCCAGAACTATGGGAGGCCAAGTCAAGTAGACTGCCTGAGTCCACGGGTTCGAGACCAGCCCGGGCAACTTGGCAAGACCTCGTCTCTACAGTAAAATAAAATAAATAGCCGGGCGTGGTAACATGTGTCTGTAGTTCCAGCTACTCAGAAGGCTGAGGCAGAAGGATCGCCGGAGCCCTGCAGGTTGACGCTGGGGTGACCGTGAGTATGCGTGCTCCTGCACTCCAGTCTGGACGAAGGAGTGAGACTCCAACTCAAAAAAAATAATAATAAAAAATAAAAAAAACCAGCTATTTCATGTAGTTGCACTTACTACACTAAAAAGTTAACAATAAACTTTTTGAAGGCATGAAAACTAAGACATGCATAAGAAAAAGCTGACCATATAAAAGCAATTCCAGACTCACTATTCTTAATGACTGCACACAATAATGGCTTGGTAGTATAAAAAACCCCCAAACTCTCCTTTCAATATAATAAAACAAAGATTTACCTTAAGTAATGAACATTCCACCAATGTTCATTACTTAAAATCAGTGATGAAAATTTTGAAAATAAAGTTCATAAACACCACAGCATAATATTCTATACAATAAAATCAAGAAACTGTCTTCATTAATTAATTCATCCTATGGCAATTTAAGTAAGACTTGCAAGTAAAGCAGCCATGCAAAAATGAATCTTGGCAAATTATAGATTAAAAACTAGAAAAAATAAAATTATGCAAACACCTACATTTATCAGATATCGGCTCGTATTCTATAACCAAGATTTAATTAAACAATTTATATTATTTAGATCATAAATCTATGCAAGACAGACCTGGAAACATCTTATGATATACTAAGATTGAGCAACTAAAACTTCCTGGAAAAGAATCATTTATTTTTCTAACTACTGACACTATTAAAATTTATCATCTTTAATTCATGCATTTTTCAGATCTCATACAAAATATTTAGAATTCTTACCATCTTTTCCTTAACAAACTGAATGGAAGCTTTCTAATCTTTATTTCTAGTGATAATGAGACTTTCATTACACAAACTTTTTTTTAATCTGTTATGTATAGACATTTTCGAAAGAAAAGGAAAAACTTAATTAAAATAAAATAAAAACTAGCACAAACTGGACACAGTGGCTCATGCGTATAATCCCAGCACTTTGGGAGGCCAAGGCAGGAGAATTGCTTGAGCCTAGGAGTTCGAGACCAGCCATAGCCAACATAGCGAGACTTCATCTCTACAAAAAAAAAAAATCAATTAGCCAAGACAGGTAGCTCACACCTATAGTCCTAGCTACTTGGGAAGCTGAAGCAGATCCATCACCTGAACACAGGAGGTGGAGGTTGTAGTGAGCCATGATCATGCCACTGCACTCCAGTCTGTGCAACATAGTGAGACTCCAACTCATTAAAAAAAAAAAAGAACTAGCACAATAAAAAGGGCAATACAATTAAGTCTCTAATTCACTCAGAAATATAACCTGAAATACGCAACCATTTATAGAACTGATGTCAGGAGGAAAGTTACAGAAAAGAAGGCAGAAGACTGACAAAAAATAACGTCTACTTAGAAACTCTGCATTTTCCTGGAAACTAAGTAAATTAAATAATAACTACTCCCTTTGGATAAGAACCTAAACATTAATTTTCTAAGTATTAATTAGCATTGTCAGTTAGCATACTTTCTTGAAAGAAAACCCTCTCTTCACAAAGGACTTAAGAATTTTACCATATGAAGACTGACAAATTAGTAAAATCCCTTATCTTAACTGAGATACTTAGTATTATCAATATGTTCCCTAGATTCATTAACAATAGTATCAGTAACTAGAATGGTGAACATCTACTCCACTTTTGGGCACTGCATTCTATAATTTCCCAGAGGTCCACATTCATTCCTAGATCCTTAAAGCTGAGGTACACTGACGAGTTCCATCACTGTATCGAATCTTGAATAAAAACCAATTGGCATTAGACTTAATGTTGTATTATAAATCAAGAACTTTGCTTTCTGGTTCTGTCCTGGTTCATGGTCCATTATATTTCTGATCCCTTGTTAACTGCCTAGTTCTCACTGTTAACAGATTGATTTATTTTTTAAGTGAAATGCTTAAAAGCACTAAATATAAAACACTGACTAATAAGAATCATGCTGAGAATATATATATATAAAAGTCTCTCCCTGTGGTCTAAATGAATTCATGAAGTATTTGAAATAATTTTTTAAAACTATCACCCCAAGCCTAAAATTAACAATCTCACCTCCCTATTAATTCTATGAAAAAAATATTAGTTTAGATTCTCATTTTATAACAATGTAATAATGATCTACTTTTACTAATAAAAGTTTTATTCAGCCAGGTGAGTTGGCTCACACCTTTAATCCTAGCACTTTGGGAAGTCAAAGTGGGAGGATTGCTCGAGTCCAGGAGTTCAAGACCAGCCTGGGCAACATAACGAGACCCTATCTCCACAAAAAAATACAAAACTGAGCCAGGCCAGCATGAGCCTGCAGTCCCAGCTGAGACAGAGGGACTGCCTTAACCTAGGAGGTTGAAGCAGCACTAAGCCATGACTGTGCCACTGCATTCCAGCCTGGGAGGCAGAGTGAGACTGTATCCACAAGAAAAAAAAAATTTTATTAATAAAGTGTTATTAATATTTTTTGTGTTGCTTTATATATAAAAGATTATTCGACCTCTCTAAAACATGTACGCATCTATTAATAATCACAATTAACAACTTACCTTAAGTAAAAACCTAGAAGTATAGAATCATAAGCTATAATCCTTTTGTCAAACACCTTTGAAACAAACACTTTTTTTTTTTGAGTTTGAGTATTACTCAGTCGCCCAGGCTGGAGTGCAGTGGCATGCTCACAGATACTCCAGTGTTGACCTGCTGGGCTCAGGTAATCCTTTCGCCTCAGTCTTCCAAGTTGCTGGAACTACAAGTACGTGCTACCATGCCTGACTAATTTTTTAATAAAATTTATTGTACAGATGAGGTCTCACCAAGTTGCCCAGGGTGTTCTCAAACCTGTGGGCTCAGGCAATCCCCTCACCTTGGCTTCAAAAAGTGCTGGGATTACAGGCTTGAGCCACCAGGCCCGGCCGAAACAAACAACTTTTAAATGTAGCTTTTTGGCCTCCCAGCAGAATTCTACAAAACCAACAAGGAAGAGGTGCTATCAGTCCTATTGAAATTATTCCAGGCAATGAGAAAGACGGAATTCTCCCCAAATCATTTTACAAAGCTAACATCACACTGATACTCAAAACGGGTAAAGATCTAACAAAAAAAGTTCTTTTTTTTGACAGGCCAATATCCCTAATGAACATAGATGCAAAGATTCTCAACAAGATTCTAGCAAATCGGATCCAACAACACATCTCAAAAATCATCTACCATGATCAAGTAGGATTTATCCCCAGGATGCAGGACTGGTTCAACATTCGCAAGACCATAAATGTAATTAAATACATCAGTAGATGTAAAAACAAGAACTACATGATTATACCATGATACAGAAAAAACTTTTGATAAAATCCAGCATCCTTTCTTGATAAAAATCTTCAAACACCTAGGTAAAGAAGGAACATATACCTCAAAATAGGAAGCACCATCTACGATAAATCAACAGCCAGCATATTGCTAAACAGACAGAAACTAGAAATATTTTCCCTAAAAAAACCAGAACAAGACAAGACTGACCACTCTCACCCCTCTTGCTCAACATTATTGGCAGTCCTAGGTAGAGCAATTAGACAAGAGAAAGAAATCAGGGGTATCCATACAGGAAAAGAGGAAGTAAAGTTATGCCTCTTTGCTGACAATATGATCCTATACATCGAAAACCTAAGAGAATCTGTCAACAACCTGCTTGCACTGATAAAGGACTTCAGCAAAGTCTCAGGGTACAAAATAAATTTGCAAAACTCATCTGCATTCTTATGATCTAACAAAGAGCAGGCAGAGAACCAAATAAAAAGCATAACCCCATGTACAATAGCCACACACGAAAAAAGAAGTACCACAGTATCTTCCTAACCAGAGAAGTGAAAGACCTTTACAATGAAAACTACAAAACACTGCTCAAAGAAATCCAAGACACAAACAAATGGAAAAATATTCCACGCTCATGGATAGGAAGAATCAACATTGTTAAGATGTCCATCCCACCAAAGGCAATCTAGATTCAACACAATACACATTACATTACCAACATCATTCTCAGACCTGGAAATGCCAATACAGAAATTCATATGGAAACATAAATGACCACAAATAGCTAAAACAATCATTAAAAAAAAAGGGCAGGAAGAATCACACTTCCAGACTTTAAACTTTACTATAAGACTACAATAATCAAAACAGCCTGGCATTTGTACAAGAATAAGCATATGGACCAATGGAACAAGACAGAGATTCCAGAAGCAAAACCTCAATTTCTCAACCAACTCATCTTTGACAAAGCCTCTACCAACACCCACTGGGAAGAGAAGCTCTTCAGTAAATGGTGCTGGGAAAACTGGCTGACCACAAGCAGAAGATTGAAACAGGACCCCTACCTCTCACCAGACACAAAAATGAACTCTAAACAGATCAAAGACTAAACATAAAACCTCAAACTACAAGAACCTTAGAAAATGCAGGAGACACCCTTAAGGAAACTGGAACTAGCAACCAATTCCTGATCAAAACCCTAAGTGTTCATGACATAAGAGATAAAATAGACAAGTGGGACCTCATCAAACTGAAAAGCTTCTGCAGAGCAAAAGAAACCATCAAGAGAGCAAGGAGACAACCCACAGAATGGGAAAAAATGTCTGCCAACTATATATCTGACAAAGACCTAACATCCAGGATCTGCAAGGACTCAAATGTGCAGAAAGGAAAAAAACAAACAGCCCCGTTAAAAAGTGGGCAAAAGACATGAAAAGACACTTCTTAAAAGAAGATATACGAGCAGCCCACCAACACATGAAAAAGTGCTCAGTCTTACATATCATCAGAAAAATGCAAATCAAAACCACAATGAGAAACCACCTAACCCCAGTAAGAATGGCCATCATTAATAAAACAACAGATGCTGGCAAGGATATAGAGAAAAAAGGAACACTTCTGCACTACTGGTGGGAATGCAGACTAGCAACCTCTTTGGAAAAGTGTGGCGATTTATAAAATTAGACATTAGGCCAGGCTCGGTGGATCAGCCTGTAATCCCAGCACTTTGGGAGGCCGAGGTGAGTGGACTGCCTGAGCCCGCGGGTTCGAGACCCGCCTGGGCACTTGGCAAGACCTCGTCTCTACAATAAATAAAAAATCAGCCGGGTGTGGTAGCGTGCGTCTGTAGTTCCAGCTACTTGGAAGGCTGAGGTGGAAGGATCGCCGGAGCCCAGCAGGTCGAGGCTGCAGTGGCCGGGAGCGGCCACTGCACTCCAGTCTGGGCGACAGAGTGAGGACTCCAGCTCAAAAAAAAAAACAAGAATTAGACATTAACCTTCCATATAACCCAGCAATTTCCCTATAGGGAATATACCCAGAAGAACACAAATCATTCTATAAAAAAGATACCTGCACATGTTTACTGTAGCACTATTCACAATAGCAAAAAACATGGAACCAACCGTGCTGCCCATTGAAACTGGAGTGGAGAAAAAAACTATGGTACATATATACAATGGAATATTATGCAGCCATAAAGAAGGACAAACACACGGACTTCTCAGCAACTTGGATGGATTTAGAGTCTATCATACTCAGTGATCTATCATAGAAACAAAGAACAGAGTACCTGTTCTCACTCTAAGTGGACCCTGAACATTTAGTATAAGACTATAAGAAAGAGATTGGCAGTAGTGGGATACTACCTGGGTGGGAGGGGGCAAATACAATATCAATAAGAGTACTCGATCTCACACCAGGCAAAGTGGGAACCAAAAGGGAGGCCCAAACCCTACCTGTACAATGACCGCTTGTATACCTAATCCTGAATTATACTCCACATCTTTAGAATAAAATAAATGAATAAATAAATGCAGCTTTTTGCTTTTCTTCAGCTTAGAGTTTGATATTTGATGTCAGGCACTAAATATACAACCATACAGTATTAAAAGGTCTGAAATACTTACAGAATCATAATAGAAACCAGTGCTGTGGTCAAAATATAGTCCAGTATTTTCATCATAACTAAATCCAGTCTGTGATACAGCAGCTTCAGCTGCAGCTCTCAAACTCTCAGCTAATGATGACCCTTCTAAGGATGTATCTTCTGTTGCTAACACAGATGTTGGCTCCTACAAAAGATACAGTCATATCAAGTAAGACAAAAGCCTCTGTACACCAATTTAAAAATTAGCAGAATTCAAAACAATAAACAGACTTAAATCATTACTTAAAACTATGTTTAAGCAATGACTTCAGTTTCTATAACAAAAGGGATGCCTACCAATTACAACTTAAACCACTTTTTAAAATATTCACCAATGAGTCAGTTATTTCAATTTCAACCCAGTTTTGAAGACATCAAAAGTGAGCAACAATTATTCAAAAATAAATGTATGATAATATAGAGCAGCAATCCACAAAATACAGACACTGAGATATTCTGTAAGACAAATGATCTAGATTCTTTAATAATTATATGTTCAATCGGAAAAAAATTTTAAAAGAAGAAATGAAGGAGAAAGCTATAGATTTAGTGGCATATATAACACATAGTGGGGAATCCTCACTCAAACAAACTGTAAAAACAAATTCATAAAAAACATTCAAGGAAATCTGAACAGTGACAGTGACTTAAAGGAGGCATCAACAAACTTTTTACGTGTGAACATGGTATTGGGCTTGTTGCCTAAAGTTGGCTGAGTCAAAATATATTGACAAGTTTTCTTTGTTTCAGTTCTTGCATACATCATAAAAGTTGAGAATACAATGTAGCAGGAAAACAACTATACATTTAATTTTGGTTTTCAAAAATTAAAATTTTTTTGCATAACTATACATAAGAATGTTTACAACCCCTGTATATGATGTGATGGACCAAAGAAATCTATTTTTCTGCATAACAATGAAGAAGAACAAGTTCTTAGGCATCAACAGTTTTATAGTTTTTAGTATTTTATTACCTGTGAACTTGAGGCAAAATGGTCCTCTTGTCTACATTCAACATTTTCTGTGATATTGGTATCAGTGTAAACATCATTTTCTACTTGTAACTGGTCTTTCAAATTGAAAGTAGGATTTTCAATATCCTGATCTTGCTGCTCTGAGAGTTCAGTCACTTTATTTGGAAGACTAATATCATTACAGTATGTCTGATAATAATAATCTGTAGAAAAACAAATTAGGTGATATATCATATTAAAATAGTATATATAAAAAGGTCTTAACCCCAAAGCACTGGCATTGATTGCAAAAAGCCATACTGCAAATAGCACATATTGCAAATAAATCATGATTTTACAACTGTACAATTTTAAATTATTAAAAATGATGGTGCAAATAAAATTGCAGAAGTATTTTCCTTTGATTCTGCCAGATCAAGGCCTCTCTCCTCTGCTGACACTATTAACAATAGCAAAAACATGAAGCCAACCCAGATGCCCATTGAAAGTGGACTGGAAGAAAATGTGATACTGATGGAACACGTGGATTACCACTGCAGCCATAAAGAACAACAAAATCACATCCTTTGCAGCAACATGGATGCAGCTGGAGACCATCACTGTAAGTGAACTATCACAGAAACAGAAACAGAATACTGCATGCTCTCACTCATAAATGGGCCCTATATGGGTTTATTATAAAGTAAACAACTCAGGAATGACCAAATGAAGGAGAGACATGGGGTAAGGTATTTGTCTCCACTCATAAAACTCAAGTTAACCTCATCAGCCCTTCTTGGCCTTCATGACATAGACAGATCCCACCATCTTGGCAGCAACCATGTGACTAACCCACCCATCTGCCTGCTGTCCATCATCCGATGTCAGTACCTGTGCTTACCTGTCCCCTCGTGATGATGTGGAACAGACCACCACCCAATCACCTTATGACCTTCCCCATCAAAGGGAAGGATTAAAAGGACTCAACCACGAGCAGCTGCCACCATTGCCTTGCTAAGCTATGGTGTGCCCATGTGCTCTTTGTGCTACGGCCAGGCCATGTTTCCTGGTTTTGGCCCTCTTCCCTACCTTAGGGAGGTGAATCTCCTCTTTCTCTCTAATTCACTTTCTAAAAAAAAAAAAAAAAGTACTTTTCCTTTGATTCAAATGTCTCCTTCAATACCCCAGTTGTCAGGTTAAAAAGAAAAAAAGGCAAGTAGATTTGGATTTTCCACAGCAAAAGTAAAAACAAAATAGATAGATTGATGGTGTTCAGTCAGGAACACTTAGCAACTCTTAATACTGTTGCTTATCAATGACAACAAAATAAAGGCAGGGAATTAGGGGTTGATTTTCCTGTCAAAGTTCTCTTCTGATGCTGCTTTTAAAAATATATACATAGGCTGGGCTTGGTAACTCAGCCTGTAATCCCAGCACTTTGGGAGGCTGAGGTGAGGGAATTGCCTGAGCCCACAGGTTTGAGACCGGCCCAGACAACTTGGTGAGAACTCGTCTCTACAACAAATAAAAAAAAATTAGCCAGGTGTGGTAGCATGCGTCTGTAGTTCTGGCTACTTGGAAGGCTGAGGTGGAAGGATCACCAGAGCCCAGCTGGCCGACGCTGGGGTGGTCGTAAGTATGCATGCCACTGCACTCCAGTCTGGGTGACAAAATGAGACTCCAATTCAAATAAATAAATAAAAGTGTGTGTGTGTATCTCATACAAGTAATTAAGGTTAGTACTACTACTGTGTTTAGCAATTTCACTAAATTATGTGCTGAATAATGCAAGGCAAAACTTAATGGGAAAGATTACTACTTCTTGTGACACATATGGGGGTGTCAAAAAAATGTATACACACTTTAAGAAATGTTATGGCCGGGCTCAGTGGCTCAGCCTGTAATCCCGCGCCTTTGGGAGGCTGAGGTGAGTGGATTGCCTGAGCCCGCAGGTTCGAGACCCGCCTGGGCAGTGAGACCTCATCTCTACAATAAATCAAAAAATCAGCCGGGCGTAGCAGCGCATGCCTATAATTCCGGCTACTTGGAAGGCTGAGGCGAAAGGATCGCCGGAGCCCAGCAGGTCGAGGCTGTGGTGGCCAGGAGCGGCCACTGCACTCCAGTCTGGGCGACAGAGTAAGACTCCAACTCAAAAAAAAAAAAAGAAAAAAGAAATGTTATGTATGTATTATTTTTCAAAGTTGAATTGAATACAGCAGCAACATGCAGTATGACTTGGCTCAAAAGATGGCTTTAATCAAATGAATGCTAGTGTCACCTTGCGACAAGCAGGACAGTCAAAGAAAATGGCGAAAGCATAGCTGTCAGTCGAGGAATGTAAGACCACTTTAAAGTAGTACGACAATGTGAGTATGCAACAGAACCTCCAACACACCTAACAACTGCATGCATCCGTGATAAGTCTGAGACATGTGGTACTGTGTGTGATGTGCACAAGGGAAGATCCGGGAGGCCTCACACAGCAACAAGTCCTGCAATAGTTTGCTGTAATCAAAGTGTCTGGATGCTGATGGCAATCACTTTGAGAACCTCTTATAATTTCAGAAGTCAAAGGTGACTTGTACTCATCTTTTGTTACCGATATTATTGAATATTACAATTTTAATATAGTTTTTTCTCTTTTTAAAAATGTGTATACATTTTTTGGCACCTTCTGTATATGTTAAAACTCGGTATCTCAGTTACTTTGCATTATAACATAATGCCATGATGTCATGATGGAGGGCTCACCATTCCCACCAGGGTCTAAGTGACTGGCACTACACACAACGTTAAGTAGAACACATCAGTAAGAAAATACATGCCCCGGTCACAAAGAAAGCCAGATATGAATGTGGATAGCTAACTGTATAGCAAAAATTACTCAGTGAGTGGGCCACTGAAGACACCTTAGCAACACTATAAAAATTATAGGACATTACACTTCAAATTTTTCCACCAGAAAGGCAAATTGATCATCTGAATACCAAATCACACAGAGAGAAGGCAACATTATACATAATAGCTCTCATTTGTCTAGCTCTTAGTCTATTTTAAATTTAAAGAAAACTATACATTAGCATGATTTGAATATAACAGTATTAGTATAGCCTCACTATAAGTTAAATACCTGAGACTGACAAAGGAGTATGGTTTTCTGTTTGTACTTCTACATCAGACTTTTTATTATCTTCATTTCTCCCACAATGGAGTATTTTACTGAGTTCTTCCACCTGAAAGAAAACATAGTTTTAGAGAAAATAAATCATGTAACACTCGCATATAAATCACTCTCCTGCCATTACAAGTAATTGCCGAGAACAGCTAGTTTCCCATTTGGAAAAACTAAAAATGTAATTTAATTTTTCACCTTTTACATTTAATTTGCAGAAAGAGATGTTTTAATTCTTTTTTTTTTTTCAGTTGGAGTCTCACTTTGTCACCCAGGCTGGAGTGCAGTAGCATACTCACAGCCACCCCAGCGTCGACCTGCTGGGCTCAGGCAATCCTTCCGCCTCAGCCTCCCAAGTAGCCAGAAATACAGGCACGCGCTACCACGCCCGGCTAATTTTTTATTTATTTTAGAGACGAGGTCTTACCAAGTTGCCCAGACTGGTCTCAAACCCGTGGACTCAGGCAATCTACTCGCCGCAGCCTCCCAAAGTGCTGGGATTACAAGCTAAGCCACCAAGCCCAGCCAATGTTTTTATTCTTAAACTCTCTTGTTAAACATCCAAATATCTCTTCCAAAAAACAGACTAAATTCAGTAATGGAACTCTGTGAACAGGATCCTATATTTCTAACAAATAAGAATGTTGGCAGTACACGGTGGCTCACGCCAGTAATCCCAGCACTTTGGGAGGCTGAGGTGGGTGAACTGCTTGAGCTCAGGAGTTTGAGACCAGCCTAGACAACATAGTGAGACCTTGTCTCAACAAAAAATAAAAACAATTAGTTGGGCATAGTGGTTTGTACCTATAGTCCCAGCTACTCAGGAGGCTGAGGCAGAAGGATTACCTGAGCCCAGGAGGTCCAGGCTGCACTGAGCTGTGACTGTGCCACTGCACTCCAGCCTGAGCAACAGAGTGAGATTCTGACTCAAAAAAAAAAAAAAAAAAAAAGAATGTCTTTATGCTAATATTTTTTAAAGTGAGCAGTTGTCCCTAAATTATTATAAATTTTAACAACTACAAACTCCCGTGACTATTGAGTTAATATCACTCAGTGTCCTCCACTTGGAATTAACTACTCCCTCAAAAATGCCACGTATGAGCTTTAATAAACGTTTTCTTTAAATAGTAGTCCTATAACTAAACAGTAATAGGAGGGAACAGAGAAGGACAATGGTCTGAAGGGACATCTGTCCTACACATGCCGCACTCACTTAAGTGCCCTTGAAAGTGCCCTAGGCCAGAGAGCAACAGCATGGAAATGCCCCAAAGCAGATGAGAAGCAGTCAGTCAGTACACTCAGTCAGATAGGACCTTCATATGAAACAGTGCTTACTACATGCGTGAAACCAACTAAAAACAGCTTCTAAGTATTCCATGATACATAAAGCTTAAACAGAGAAAGGCAATAAAACTGACTATATATAAGTTATCCAAGCACTTCTGGCTACGACCAGGGAAGGAACTCAGGTAAGGCAAGCAAGGCACCTGGGGTGAAATACCTAAGGAGGCACTCACTCTCAGATTCACGCAAGTACAGGGTGCCTATTTGGGAATTGGTGCCCACTAAACTTCTCACCTAGGAGCCTGACTGCCTTGTCTTCGTCCTGGCTCTGACTACTAGCATTACTATGAATTAGATTTAGTATCTACTACATACTGGGCACTATACTTGCTGCTTTGGATAACCCTGCCTTAATTCACACACCACTTTACAAATTAGCTGTCCTGACACCAATTTTACATAAGAATTCTCTGAAGTTTTTGGTTGGTTGGTTTGTTTTAACCCCAAGGCCTGTACATATTCTCAAGCCAATTTTTCACTGCTCCAGATAAAACATATTCAGTGGCCAAGTGAGGTGGTTCATGTCTGTAATGCCAACACTTTGGGAGCCCAGGAGTTGGAGATCAGTCTGGGCAACATAGTGAGACCTTGTCTCTACAAAAAAATAAAAATAAAAAATTAGCCACACGCAGCAGCACATGCCTATAGCCTCAGCTACTCTTGAGCCCAGGAGTTTGAGGTTATGTTGCACCAAGACATACGGCTGCACTCCAGCCTAGGTGACAGAATGAGACCCCAACTCAAAATATATTCAGAAATTTGTAGTGAAAGTTAACAAAATCCACCCTGCCACCAGGGAAGGCTGACTTAGGAGAGTAAGGAGTTATTATTATCCACAGCAGTCAAGACTTTCCGTGCATTTCAATTTTTCATGTTAGACTAAAAATGGGGGCACATGGGAGGACAGATGCCCCTCTCAGGCAGTCACCTTCTCTGTTCCCTACTGCTGCAGTTATCTAGTCATAAGACTACCTTTTATTTCTTTAAAAAAAAAAAAGAATGCTGGCATGGTGGCTCACACCTGGAATTCCAGCACTTTGGGAGGTCAAGAAAGGAGGATGACTTGAGACCAGTTCTAGACCAGTCTGAGCAACATATCTCTACAAAAAATAAAAATAAAAAATGAAGTAGACATGGTGGCATGCACCTGTAGTCTGTGACTCAGGAAGCTGAAGCAAGAGGATAGCTAAGCACAGGAGGGAGAATTTACAGTGGGCTAGGGCTGTGCCACTGCACTCCAGCCTGGGTGACGGAGTGAAACCCTATCTCAAAAAATTTTGTAGTCAAATTAAAAATGTGTCTTAAAGCTTACAAGTGACATTAACATATTTAAGTGAATAGTTATTTCCAGAAGGAAAACACTGCATGATATTGGATTATTGAATAATTCGATAGGGATAGGAACTAATAGTTTTAAATTTTTCTAATTCTTTAGGGAGAACTGCTGTTTTTTTTTTGTTTTGTTTTGTTTTTTGAGTAGGAGTCTCCCTGTTTCACCCAGGCTGGAGTGCACTGGCATGCTCACTGCTACTGCAGCCTTGACCTGCTGGGCTCAGGTGATCCTTTCGCTTCAGCCTTCCAAGTAGCTGGAACTACAAGCACATTCCACCATACGCCGTTAATTTTTTTTATTTTTATTGTAGAGACAAGGTCTCACCAAGTTGCTCATGCTGGTCTCGAACCTTTGGGCTCAGGCAATCCTCTCGCCTCGGCCTCCCAAAGTGCTAGGATTATAGGCGTCAGCTACCGCGTCCAGCCCCAGGCTGCTGATCTTTTTAGCGCCCAGCTGCTGATCTTTTTAAAGATTAGCAGTAAAAACATTTTTTTGTTAAAAATAAAGGCTCCTGTTCACACGGTCCCATTACTCTAGTCAGTGTGCATTTGCAAATTAACAGTAATAACCAAAATGCTGGCTCTGAAGATTAGCAAATAAAAGTTTTCTTTTAGGATTTCTAATGCAAGCAGTGCTTTAGCAATTTAGAATTATAGGCCAGGCTCAGTGGCTCAACCTGTAATCCCGCGCCATGGGAGGCCGAGGTGAGTGAATTGCCTGAGCCCGCAGGTTCGAGACCTGCCCGGGCAACTTGGCGAGACCTCATCTCCACAATAAAAATCAAAACAATTAGCCGGGCGTGGTAGCACGCGTCTGTAGTTCCAGCTACTTGGAAGGCTGAAGGGGAAGGATCGCCAGAGCCCAGCAGGTCAAGGCTGCGGTGGCCGGAAGTGGCCACTGCACTCCTGTCTGGGCAACAGAGTGAGACTCCAACTCAAAAAAAAAAAAACCAATTTAGAATTATAAAAGGGTTCTTTTTTTAAAGGTTGTCATATTTTGTTCCCCCTTCCCATGATATTTTTACATTTGTATTCTCAGAGCACGGTTCTGTACATCATAGGTGTTCAGGAACTGCTGAATAAATGAATTAAAACTTATGTCATAACACAGGATGCCTATGCAATGAGCAAAGTCACTGCAATTCAGCAGTTATTTTCATACCTCATTTACTAACAAAGCATAACAAAGTTTGATGATGTTTTAGTGTTCAGCCTACATATTGGTTTTAAGAAATGTACCAACAAATTATGAAGAACTAGAAAAGTTAAATAGAAATTAATAACTGTGGGGAAAAAAAAACTGTCCTGAGAGTGCAACTGTCCAACAGTATCAAGCAGGAAAAATATTATGCTCTTCCTTTTTTTAAATGTGAGTTTAAATATTTGCCCTTACTGTATGTTTTGCAAATGAAATAAGCTGCTTAATGGCGCTAATAAAAAGCTATAAATTCCCTACTTCATGAGAAAATCCAACAAAAGCCCAGAAAAGCAATCTTACACATGTATAGCATTCAACAGTTCATAAAACTGTTTAAGTCTGCTCACGTTTAATCTTGTGTGCTACTATCATTCTTTTTGTTTGCTTGTTTGTTTGTTTGTTTGAGTTGGAGTCTCACTCAGTCTCAGTCGCCCAGACTGGAGTGCAGTGGCCGCTCCGGGCCACCGCAGCCTCGACCTGCTGGGCTCCGGCGATCCTTACTATCATTCTTTTTAAAGACAAAGCCTCGTTCTGTTGCCCAGGCTGGAGTGCAGGGGTGTGGTCACGGCTCACTGTAGCCTCGACATCCTGGATTCAGGCCATCCTCCTACCTCCACCTCCTGAGTAGCTGGGACCATAGGCATGTGCCACCACATCCAAAAAATTTTGTAAAATTTTTTGCTGAGACGGAGTCTTGCCACCCAGGCTGATCTTGAGCCGCCGGCCCAGCGATCCTTCCGCCTCGACCTCCCAAGGCGCTGGAATTACAGGCATGAGGACCATTCTCACTTGACGGGCATCTGAAGCCCAGTGCAAATGGGAACACCCGATGACTGATAGCGATGGGATTCTGGCTCAAATTCAGCACTCAAAACGGGATCTAGAATGAAACATTACACATGTGCCTACTGCCTCCAGAGTATGGGGACACGCGAGAAGGAAGGCAACGCAGCCACAGTGCTCGCGTTCATTTCTCGCCCGCCGGAGACACTCATTTAACTCAAGTAGCCTGAACTCTGCGTTCGCTCCGAATGCACTTGGAATTAAGGCCGCGCTGAGCTTTCGCCTGCTTATGTCAAGGACTCTACCAAGCACTTCCGAGACCTGCCAGGGGGCCCTTCGCGGGCGGGCCGGGAGCGCACCTGCGTGCGGAGCTCGCGGTTGCTGCTCTCGGCGCTCTGGTACAGCCGTTCCGTGTGGTGCAGCAGCTTCTCGATCTCGCGCACCTGCCGCTTGCAGCTCCGCAGCTCGCGTTCCAACTTCTCCACTTTCCGCCTCAGCTGCGCCAGTTCGGGCTCGGGGGAGGCCGGCGGCGACGACGAAAGCGACCGCGGCGGGGACGGCGCCTCGGAGGCCATGCCCTCCGACGAGGCGGCCACGGCCGCTGAGGGGCTGCGCTCAGGCCGAGACGGGCGCAGGCGGACGCAGGGGCCGCGGGAGCGCGCGGGCAGCGAAGGGCGGCCTCACAGCCGGCCGGCCGCGGCGGGCCCTGGCCATGGCGCCCTGGAACTCGGCGCCGCTCGCCGGACGGGGCTGCGGACAAGCAAGGGCACGGAGGACGGCCCTTGCCCGCTCTGCGCGGCTGTGAAACTGGACAACCTCCCAGGCAACCACCTTCCCCGGCGACCGAGACGGTGGGAAAGACGCTGGCGAAGGAAGGGGCTCAGAAGGCCAGGGGACAGAAATGCTCCGACCGCTTCCGGGGTGACCCGGAAACGACGGCGCCAGCGGTGGGCGGAGCGAAGACAGAACAGGAAGCGACGGAAAGTGGGAAGGGTCTGATGGTGCGCATGCGCGGGTGTCGCCTATGGGGAGGCGAAGAGGGGCGAGGCGATGTGTGACGGCGAGGGAGCTAGCGGGAAAGCCTTTGCGTGATAGAGAGGGTTCCAGCCTCTGTCCCAGGCATTTGCACCTGCCAGTTTCCTTTGAGAAGACGTTCTCTATAGAATGCACTTACTAGCTCCTTGTTTTGCAGATGAGAACAGTGAGTCTCCCAGAAATGATTGGCCAGGAATTAATAGAAATCGGGACAAACCAGGACTGGAGCGTAACGTTCTGGTGTCTGAATACTTGGTCATTTTTCTTGTTCCTGAGTTCAGACCCACAAGAAAAGACAGCAAGCACATTAGGCCTGAGTTGCAAAGGGCAGTATCCCTAGTGGGAAAATAAGAGGCAATATTCTAGAACATAATAGAAAAGTGCTCTTGTTTCGTGGATTTATTTGTTTTTTCGTTTGTGTGACCCTGGCAATTGATTCTCCAGCCTTTAAACTGACGGGCTTCTTTGGAACACACCGCCTTCCTTCGGCAACGTCAGTGTGAGCCAAGAAAATGTGAGATACACACACACACTGTGAAATACTACTTAACCATTAAAAAAAAGAATGGAATAATGCCTTTTGAAGCAAGTTGAATGGAACTGGAGGCCATCATCCTAAGGGAAGTAACCCAGGAATGAAAAACCAAATATCGCATATTCTCACTTGTAAGTGGGAGTTAAGCTATGGGTCAATGAAGGCATATAGAATGGTATAATGGACATTGGAGACTAAGGGAGTAGGGTGATGGGAGTGGGGTGGGTGAAAAATCACCTCTCAGGTACAATGTACACTATTCAGGTGATGGGTACACTAAAAGCCCAGACTCCACCACTATGCAACTCATCCATGTAACCAAAAATCACTTGTATCCCTTTCAATTAAATATTTTCAGAAATTAGATCCTGAGCTCAGCGTACTGTGCCTGAGATTTGCAGAGGTCAGCAACAGTGTCATGACAGCGCTTTTCACAGAGCTGGTATCCATAAATACTTTCTCAACACTGCTGAACATGAGAATCCTGTATGGTGTCCTAGATGAGTGGCCACTTCCATTAACTATATTTTCTTGGGCTGGGGACAGTGGTTCACACCTATAATCCAAACATTTTGGAGGCTGAGGTGAGAAGATTGCCTGAGCCCACGGGTTTAAGACGAGCCTAGGCAACTTGGTGAGACATCTCTACAATCAAAAAATTAGCCAAGCGTGGTGGCATGTGCCTGTAGTTCCAGCTACTTGGAAGGCTGAGGCAGAAGGATCGCCTGAGCCCAGCAGGTCCAGGTTTCAGTGCTGTGAGCATGCTACTGCACTCCAGCCTGGATGATGGAGTGAGACTCCAACTCAACAAAACCAAAAACACCATATTTTCTTATTTTCTGTATTCTTAATACTTTGGCATCTGGGGCCTCCCTGACCCTGCAAGGGTTAACTAATTCCTATTGATAGCAAACAACTCCCAGAAAGCTTATTTTTCATGTGCAAACTAACTAGCACAGAGCCCACTAACCCTCGACCTCACTTATCAGGTTGTTGCACATCAAGCCAGTATTACCCCTGCCCTAATCACTGTGGGGCCAAGTGCCAGAAAACTAGGGACAACCCCTGCACCTCAGAGCCTGCTGAAGTTATTTGAACTAGTCTATCCTAAACCTGCTTACTCTGCCTTGCCTGTTCCTTCCTACAGAAATCATGATAAAGGCTCTTGCCACATTTCCTGCCAGTACTTTTGCCTCATGGATCTTGATGCTTTCCCACATGGCCTTGTGTGGCTTTGTTGCATCCTTTTGGCTCTGTAAAGTAATAAACGATTTTCTTCATGGCAGATCATCTCCTGATCTGTTGGCCTCCCCATACCTGAATAATAATAAAATCTACATTTTAAAACACTCTGTGTGTCTTTCTTTTTTTTTTTTTTTTTTTGAGTTGGGATTCTCACTCTGTTACCCAGGCTGATCTCACACACACACACACACACACACACACACACACACTGGAATACTACTCAACCATAAAAAAAGAATGAAATAATGTTATGCAGTGGCACGATCACAGCTCACCACAATCTTGAACTCCTGAGCTCAGATGATCCTTCCACCTCAGCCTCCTTAGTAGCTAGGTCTACAGGCATGTGTCACCACATCCTTCTAATTTTTTAGTTTTTTTGTAGAGATGAGGTTTCTCCTGCTTTGGCCTCCCAGGATGTTGGGATTACAGGTATGAGCTACTGTGCCCAACCTGTGTGTCTTTTTGTCTTGTGTGCTTGTCCACTATATCAATCACAAACAGTGAGGTTTCCAGGCGGGATCTGCCCTCTCTAGGTCCCGCACGCATTCTTCCTTCACAAGGTACCCTATGTAAAAATGTAGGGATTCCACCCTATTGTCAAGTCAACAGCGATCCCTGAGTCATCAAAGGAAATCTAGTGGGAAGACACAGTATGTCCTCCATGATATAGAATAAAGTTGTACTGCCAAAAAATTCTGATGTCCCTTAAAGTATTATCATTCCACTGATGAGCTTATTGAAATCTATTTTTATAGATGCTAAATTTTCCACTTTCTTCACCCTTGTGGAGTAAGAAATTTCATGAATACCACCTTCAAGTTATCTTTAAGATAATACTTCAGGTTTTAGTAATTAATTAGAGCATAAATAAGTATATTAACTGCTACTTGAAGCAATGCTTCTCTTATTTGTCTTAAAGTTAATCTGTTTAAGCCTAAATTATCTTAACTTCATCATGCTACCAGTCTGTAGACCTTACCTCTGACCATTAGAAAAAAGTGACTTTTTTTCCTGAGAAAAAACCTTGAGTGTCAGGAACTGCACCAAGGTGCTAGTACCAGAGGTGATCTATAACAGCTTATTAAACAAAGTGTTACTCCATTATAGAAGCCTGGAGATGAGCTGTCTAGGGCTGGTATGGTGACCACAACTCTTCAGTAACCCATCCTCCATCAGTCTTTCTGCTCTGCTGTTCTCAGAGCATGTGCCCAGCCTCCAGGTTGATCCATGGTACAAGATGGCAGGGGACAAAAAAGACTTTCCCCAGGGCCCACCCGATGACTTCTCTGTATGACTAGCCACCCCTTGCTACGAATGGGGCTGGAACATATGTGTGTATGCATGTTTTTCTAAGTAAGATACATTGTTACTCTGATAATAGGAGTTCTGCAAGTAAGGAAGAAGGGCAAAATGCATACTGAGTAGGTGAAAAGCAGTCGTGGCCACTCGTAGTTTTCAGATCTAAGAGGTCCTTAGCATAGCCGTCCAGGTTAGTGCCCTGGAGAAGCCTACAACGTGATGCCCTTCGTGATTTGTTTTTCTGTAACATGTTTTTCCAACATCCTCTCCAATACATGATATGAGCCACTTTTGTACTTTTTGCCATTATGTTTATAATAAGGTCTTCTATTGCTGTTTTAATTTGCTCTTCTCTGGTTACTAGAAGATGGATGGGTTTCTAGCTTGGACAAGGGAAGTAGAGACTATTGGTGAAGAGTTAGTTGCCTGAGGAGAAAGAGATGCTTTAGCTTAGGTTTTGTTGATTATATTGTGTTTAAGGTATTTGGTAAACAATGAGCACTCTGGAAGACTATCGGAAGACTTAAGAAACAGAGCTGGCTGTAGAACTAGTACTATGTCAAGCAAACTCAAAGGCTTCAAGGGCTAGGGAGATAAGCAAATAAGGACAGGGCAGTGAGCAACTACTACTCAGTTCCTGATTACTATGGAGCCATGTGGAAATGTGGACCCCGTGTTGCAGAGCTTCTGATTTTTCAAGAAAACATAAAAAGCTGGATTTTTATGTAAAATCTCTCTGTTTAAAAACATTGGTTCAAATTAGAAGAATGAAAGGACAGAGCAACCATTTTAACATCGCTTAGCTCTGTCATGTTCTTCTAGTAGTTCACTCTAATTTACTCTCTAATCTACTAGCCAAGGACAAAACCGATTTGTCAGAGGTAGCGATGGATAATTGCTTTACAGTCTCCTCCTCAGCTTGTTTCATAAACAAGTTAACCTAATCAGCTCTTCATGACCTTCATGACACAGACCCCATCAACATGGCAACTGTCATGTGACTAAGCCACCCAGCTGCCTGCTGTCCATCACCTGATGTCAGTACCTGTGTTTACCTACACTTCATGATGACATGGAGCAGACCACCATCCAACCACCTTAATGACCTGTCTCCGTCAAAGGGGAATGTTTAAAAGCATCCAGCCTCAAGTAGCCAGCCACCGTTGCTTTACTAGACTCTGGTGTGTCCATGTGCTCTCTGAGCTATGGCTGCTGCCATGTTTACTAGTCTTTGGCCCCCTCTCCAACCTTGGAAAGGTGAATCTCCTCTCGCTCTGCCCACCCCCCACTTACTTTTTAAATAAACTCTATTTTCCAATCTAGCTTTTGTGCAATCCTTTCATCTTTCACACAGCACCAGATTGCACATCCCCACCCTGGCAGTTCTGACCAAACAAAGAGTAATTTCTGTGACTGCATTATTATATGCTCTCCACTAGTCGAATTTGCTTTAGGTGTTGCCCTAGTGCCATATATATACATGATGTATCATAAGGAACTGGCCCCTGTGATTATGGAGGCTGAGAAGTCCCACAATCTGCTATCTGTGAGCTGGAGACCCAGGAAAACCAGGGTGTAATTTGAAGGTAGGAGAGTTGGGAGCCAATGACATAGGTCCCCGCCCAGGGCTGCAGGTCTGAGAGCAAGGAATACTGAGGCCAGAAAGCTGATGCTCCTGCTCAAGCAGTCAGGTTTGAGACGTTCCTCTGCACTTTTATTCTAGACAGGTCCTCGGGGCTGGATGATGCCCATCCACATCGTGATTATTCCATTCACCAATCCCAACGCAATCTCGTCTGGAAACATCCTCACACACACAAGAAATAACATTTGGGGAAACAACTTTTGGAAATTATACAAATGGCCCCAATTCTTTATCTGTCCTGTTTCCACATCCTTTGTCATGGATTTTGTGGTTTCCTTCACAAAGAGGCAAAACCTCCCCTCCACCTTTGAGTCAGTTTTGCCATGTGATTTGTTTGGCTGGTAGAATGAAGGGATGTACCAGAAGAGAGGACCTGGTCTCAGTCTAGGCCTACAGGCCTTCGTGGTTCTTCCGGCTTTTTGGGATTCCAGCCATTGCCACCAGAAGGACACACCAAGGCACATCTGCTATTCTCAGAAGGAGAACGAATGGCACACAGAGCAGATGGGTCCCAGCTTAGATTGAGAGGACCGTAATAGAGTATACCATAGACTTAGGTTAGGAGCATGCTATAACCCAATAAATATGTAATTGGCTTGTGAACAATAGCACAGCCAATTTTAGTTTTCTGTCTTAAAACATATAACTGTTTAAAGTTCCAGTTATGGGAGAAACTGCAAAGCTCTAGTTATTCTTCCCTTGTCTCACTTTCCCCTTAGCAACATCCAATCAGGTGCCAGGGGGTAATCACCTAAGTTTCCAGATGTCTCTGCAACTTCCCTAGCTAGTGTACCAAGGTCAGCCCGAGTCAGGCTAGCCAATCCTCCACGATTAAGCTGACCACCAGAGGAACTACCCAATTACATGGTAACAAAACTGGAAAGCCCCCCAAACTCCTCCTCCCTTTGTGTAAAAGCATAAAAGGCATCTGCTTAAGGAAGTCAGGGCCTCTGAATGTGCTCTGCTGTGTCGGTTGTCGACAGAGGTCCAGGCTCGAGCTTGCAAATAAAGACCCTCTTGAACTTTCATCGGAATTGGCTCTTGGTGGTCTCTCGGATTGAACTTTCGGCCGCTACAAGATGCTCTGGCTAAGTCCAGCCCAGAGCAGAGACTCCAGGGAAGCGCAGACTCATTAGCTATCCCTGTGGGGTTAGCCAGTCACTCATCACTCCCAGACTCCTCAGAAAGAATGATTGCTGGTTGTTTGGTGCCATGAGGCTTGGGATGTTTTGTATGCAAGAATAGCTCACTGGCACTCAACCTGGCCTAGAGCTATTCCAGAAGCCTATGGTTCAGGTAGGCTGGAGTCCAAATACCTGAGACATTGCTATATTTCACAACAGAAGAATATTGTCAATTCAATAATTCTTGATTTATGTTCAGTTTCTTTTAAAGTATCATAATTCTATATTTAATTAACAACTACCTGTCAAAATTTATCTTGGCCACAGTGGGTAGCCCACTCTTCCCTACCTGATTCATGCGTTTGATGTCACACAAGAATACCTGGGGAGCCATAGCATTTCAGCAGTTCTGATTTATGCCTCCATATCATTTTTGGTCAATTGACCATTACCTGTTTCCTCCCCTGGAGGGCCAAGAAAAGAATGGGTGGGTGTAACATTAAAACACTGGAGTGATGGGAAAGAAAGCCAAAGGAAGCTTAAGTCTCTCTTCTCCATCCTCCACTGAAGTACTTATATTTTGTACCTTCATTTTATGATCGTATAATGAGTTTAAAAATTGCTGTGTAATGAGTCTTCCCATGCTCTCTTCACCTCTCCCCGCCCCCAGTAAGGAGAATGCTGACCCATAAGGGTCAATCTGTTTCCACGGGGCCAATTCTAATTCTTTAAGATGCAAAATAAATGATTTATAATACAACAGTACTTCTTAAGCTCTTTGTGGTAAAGGATCTTTGAAAATAACTTTTCTAATCTATTATGGATCAATACTTTTACAAGATACAAGAAAATGTATGAGTGAATGGGGGAGGAGAGAGTAAGGGTTTTGAGAAGGATTGCTGCATTGTATGAAAGGGTTCTTCTTTAATGGTCTTTGAGAGATGCAAGTTCATGTTTGGATTTTTTTAAAGTTCCTTGGCAATTTGAACTGTGCCTTTTTGAATGCCCATTCTGACGGGAATTTCTTAGTGTTAAAAGTGGGTACAAAATTCAAAAATCAGCACTCATGTATCACTGTTCTATTCTTTTGAGGGTGTTCTTTGCTTGCTGGTACTTCTCCAGCATCCTACAGCAGAAGCAGGAAAGGTGCCCGCCTAGCGTTGTAAAAATCACTCAGGGCAGCTCATGTTGAACTATGTCTAATTGTCCATTACTGCTGACATGGCTGTACCTTTGTCCTCAGCCTGAGCCTGACACAGTTATGGCCAATGAGGTAAAGCAGAAGTCTAGAGGCAAGGCTTCTGGAAAAATTATAGTTTTCTGGGGTTTTTGTTTGTTTGTTTTTGCCCTTTTTTTTTTCTTCATGTTCCCCCTAGTTGGAAGGTGGATATTACACTGGAGGGATAATAACCATATCGTGACTGTGAGGCAATCATGAATATGAACCCCAGACCCTAAGGAAAACAAATCAGAAGGATGGGAGAATCCTGGGATCTTAATGGTACTGTGAACTACCTGTCTCTGAACTTCCTCTTAAGAAAAATAAACTCTAATCGATTAGGTCACCATAGTTAAGTTTCTATTTCTTTCAGTCAAATGTAATGCCTAAATGTTTTTTTTTTGAGTCATAGTCTGTTGTCCAGACTGGAGTGCAGTGGTACAATCACGGTTTGCCGCAGCCTCGAACACCTTAGGCTCAGGTGATCCTTCCACCTCAGCCTTCTGAGTAGCTGGGACTAGAGGAATGCACCATTATACTTGGCAATTTTTTTTTTTTTTTGTAGAGATAAGGTCTCGCTATGTTGCTTAGGCTGGTCTTGAATTCCTCGGCTCAAGCAATCCTTCTGCTTCAGCCTCCAAATTGATGGGATTGCAGGCATGAGGCACCGTGCCCAGCAACATAGTCATTTTTATGTAGTTATCTACTTTGTTAAATATCTTAGTAATTTTAATAACCTACCTTTTACTATACTAGTCTCTAGACACACTATATTTATGAGAATTTCAACTAAAGGAATGATTGCTGACATTATGATAAAATGACACTAAGTTTAAGGACCTCTGGCTTGGAGTGCTATTTCAATTAGCAATGTGTGGTTTGAAAATATGACCATCTTTTGTTCTTCCTGCATGTGAATAATCTAGGAAACCTTCCAGTTAAGAAACATTTCAATTGGCTCAGAGTAAAAGTTTTATATCCTCCAACCTTCTCCCTAAACGTCAAGTGCAGTCATGAACTACAAAACAACGTTCTGCCAATGACAGATCTTAAATATATCAGTAGTCCCACAAAGTTATAATGGAGCTAAAAAATTCCTATCACCTAGTGATGGTGTAGCTTTCATAGCTTCCCAGGAAAACGCATTACCTTTTCTATGTTCAAATGTGTTTAGATACACAAATGCCATTGTATAATAATTGCCTACAGTATTCATCAAGGTCACATACTGTGCATGTTTTGTAGCCTGGGAGTAGTAGGTTATACCGTACAGCCTAGGCCTGTAGTAGGTTGTACCATCTAAATACACTCTATGATGTTCACTCAAGGATGAAACTGCCTAAGGATATATTTCTCAGAATGTATCCCTGCCATGAATCAGTACATGACTGTATTAATTAATTGACAAATCTCTAGCAATTGATAGCTTAAAACTTACAAGGAATTTGGCAAAGAAATTTTCATGACTGTTTTCCAACCAGTGTAGCATGAAAATGTTGCGGGTATGTTTTGAAGTTTCTGGCTCTTCTCCTTCTCTTTTGATAAATATTAACCAATAAGTGATATATAGAAGAAGTTATACCAGTGGTAGAAAGAGGAGGCTGACTGATTGTGTCTCTCTCTCTCTCTCTCTCTCTCTCTCTGTGTGTGTGTGTGTGTATGCATACATATGCATATGTATGCTACATGGGCCCATACAAATTGTAATTTGTTGCATTTACAGATTACTGTTTGATTCAAACTTTTAAAAATGAACTGTAAATTTTGCTTTGAACTTAAAACTCTTCCAGAAAATAAAATTTATTTTCAAAATGAGTAGTGACCAGAATACCCGTGTACTGAGCACCACCTATATCTTCCCATGGTATCAAGTTTTCAGTATACGCTGATGAATTGAACTGAAAAACTATCAGGTGCACAAGAGGACTCGAGTTACTTATAGACAGGTGGCTGGAGTAGTGTAGGACTGTGCAACTCACAGGGTTTACGAACTGAAAAAAGTTGTGTTGAGAGGTGTGATTCTTGGTCTCACCTCTCAGCTGGGCAACTGTGTGAACTTGAGGTGTGATCAGCACATACACAGCAAGGCCACAGCCACCCTCACTTGGCTCTTTCCCTGAATTGACTCCATAATCCTTCCAACACAACTGCCCCAGATGGCTACAACCAATCATTGAAACTGTCTTGTGGTGAAGACTTAAGTCAGACTCAGAGAATCAGGCACAGGAGATCTACATTTTTTAATACAGTTATATATTCTTTTTCATCTTTATCTCCAGAGTGTGGATAAAAATCTTTAAGAAAGGTTTTAAAGGCAGAATAGAGAAACATTTATTTGTTCAACAAGTATTTATGGAACACCAACTGGGTGCTGAGCATACTGCTGGGCTCTTGTGGTACAATGTTGAATGAAAATAGATTCAGTTCCTGGTCATTTATAGTCTAATGGGAGAGACGGACATTAATCAAGAGACCACACAAACAAAAGTACAATTGTAAAAGACTACCAGCACTGGAACTGCATTATCCATTGAAGGCAACTGATTCTAGAGAAACACAGGCCTAAAAATGTCATGGGAGTTATGTTTAAACGACAAACATGCTACAGATTATTATAGAAAATAGAGTAAGAGAAGTCTTGCAATAGTTTCTTTGGTTCCACTAACTAGATGTAAAAAAAAAGGAAGACAAAAAAATTTTTTCGAGGATAAAATAAACACTCTCTCCTTACCAGGGAAGCAAAACTGCTCAGAACTTTTGCCACAATTCCCCCACACTCAATTACATTCACATAAAGTAGAGTGGAAAGGTAGACATGTTCAGGTCATTTAAAAATAATAATATAACTCTATAGAAAATTAATATTTATCTTTACATATTTTATTTTCATCAATCTAAAAATATGTATAACACTAAACAGTATAATAGTATTATAATAATATAGCAAAATATTTAAAAGATCTATATAATAAAATTTTATAACAATATTGTTATAAGAATAACAGTATTATAATAATTTAACAACATAATGTCAAAACTTATCACAATTATATAACAACAATTATATAGCAACTATAAGTCATTAGTTAATGTAGTATGATTTCCCCCGGATTCTTGGAAAAGTTTGAAGGTCAATTTCTCCCTGTTCTCAAGAATAAGGGAAAGAATGGGTCTGTGTCTAATGTTCATGAGTCCATCAGAAAGGAAAAAAGGGCCAGGTTTGAGGAAAGGAAAGAAGGATCCTAGAGAAGGTTAGGATGTCAGGGAAATAAAAATTCTCCTAAGGCCACTGGGAAATAAGAGGATGCAGGAAAGAGGAAACAAGAGGTTTGCAACTGGGTTGGGGTCCAGGAAAAGTTGCTCTGAAAGAGAAAGTGTGTTACCCAGAAAGAGCTAGAGAGTGGATCTGGGAAAGGGTAGCACTGAGGGCTGGACCCATGAACTGCCTGGGTGCTGAGCCACATCCACAGCTGGTCCTGCTTTCATTCAAGGGGGTGTCTCCATTGCCTGACCAAGACGCTGATAACCACCTCCCTCGGGGCCATGCGGGCTGCATTCCTCCACATCCACCTAGGACTGTCTAGGAACAGCTGCAGTCAGCCCCATTCCATGCACCACCCAATGTCCACACTAGCCCAGGACATCCACGAACCCAAGGAGAGAGGGAGGACTGACAGGATCCTGGCCTGCGCCCTTGTGGAGTGGGAGTGAGGAGCCTCTCTCACCTGTACTTGGGGTGGGCTTGCTGACTGACTCCATCTTGACTCTGTAGGAGCCTGGTTTCCTCCCTGCCCTTTCCCCCCTGAGGTAGAGCAATCATTACTGACGACTCTTCTATAATAATTAAAAATATTTAAGCATATAAGAAAGAAAGTTAAAATCATCCAAATGAAACACTAGAATGCTGTGATTACATACTTGCCATCTTGTTTCAAGGAGAGCCCGGTCATGATTCCATCATTTACTGAAATATGTATACGTTTCACCTTGCTTTTGTTCATGAGGATTCAGTCTGACATCACAATGAATAGATACGTAATCACCAAAAGTCAAACTAATTGCTGGAAACAGTCTCCTAAAAAGCAAGAGCATAATGTTTGTGAACCTAACAACTTCTTTATTATCACTACATGCTTTTTTTTTTTTTTTTTTTTTTTTGAGTTGCAGTCTCACTCAGTCGCCCAGACTGGAGTGCAGTGGCCGCTCCTGGCCACCGCAGCCTCACCCTGCTGGCTCCAGAGATCCTTCTGCCTCAGCCTTCTGAGTAACCAGAACTACAGGCGCGCGCTACCATGCCCGGCTAATTTTTGATTTATTGTAGAGACAAGGTCTCACCAAGTTGCCCAAGTGGGTCTCAAACCCGCGGGCTCAGGCAATCCACTCGCCTTGGCCTCCCAAAGTGCTGGGATTACAGGCTGAGCCACCGAGTCCGGCCACTGCATGCTTATTAAGCATTGCCACAATATAATATATCTAGATATAAAATAGCCACGAAGAAATTATGGTCCATCTGAATGTATACCAAAAGCTGGAAGAAAAAAGGCAATGGTGTGTTCTTGCACAACTCATTAGGGTTACAGAGGATTCTAAGTAGTACAGGATTAACTTAACAGATGAGTGAGACGTCAACAGAGACATGTGTGAGGTAGTAAAATAACCATTTTTATTTATCTATTTTATTATTATTTTAGAGATGAGTTCTCTCTGTGTTGCCCAGGCTTGTCTCAAACTCCTGGCTTCAAGTGATGCTCCCACCTCAACCTCCTGTGTAGCTGGGATTACAGGTGTGAGCCACTGTGCCCTAAAATAACAACTTTTAGACAAAGTCAGATTAACTGACTCTCAGTTCTTTGACATACTAGCTGTATGATTTGGGGCAAGTTACTTAAGCCCACTGAAAATGAGGATTAAATAATCATCTGTAAAATGAGGATTAAATAATAGTACCCTTTACATAGACTCCTGGAAGGATGAAAAACAAGAATGCATGCAGAGAGCTAAAAGCTGGCATATAGCAAGTTGGCAATAAATACGAATTTTTATTTTTGTTCTGTTTAATGTTCCTATAATGTTTGCTGTGTGTCAGGCTCTGTCCTAGTGACCTTACAAAATACATATTTATGTACGAGGCACCATTTTAAACACCATGTAGATATTAATATATAATATGTAATAATAGTTCTGTGGGATAGGTAGCAACAGAATCATCATTGTATTCATGCCCGTTTCACAGATAAGAAAATTGAGAAGCCCAGAGATTAAGTTACTTGCTTAAGATAACACAGCCAGTAAGGGATTCCAATTCAGTCTGCTTGCAGAGACAATGCTCTTCATCCATGCTGTACCACATGTTAACATCGTCGCTGGCGTCGTCCTCATCATCAACATCACCATCACCATCATCTTGAACCATAAATTAAGGGTGTTGTATGAAGCACTAATATATACATGTCCATTAATTGATTATTAAAGTTTTGTCTAAAATGTGTGCATCATTCTTGTAAGCTTACTTAAAATTACATTTTAAGTACAAAAGTGATCTTGCTTATGAAAAAACGTAGATATGAAATCATTCTAGAAAGGGTAAAAAGATTCATAGGACCAAAAATCTGTAAGGAAACTTCCAGCTCATTGACAATTCCTTGTCTTCTAACAGGACTGCTATAAATCATCCCATTATTATTAATAATTCCTATTTGCTTCTCAGGTTAGTAGAATGACAAATGTGAAAGAAAGCACTTTGTAAACTATTTTGTTTTGTTTTGTTTTGTTTTTTGTTTTTGAGTTGGAGTCTCACTCCATCGTCCAGACTGGAGTGCAGTGGCATGCTCCCAGCCACCGCAGCCTCAACCTGCTGGGCTCAGGTGATCCTTCCACTCAGCCTTCCAAGTAGCCGGAAGTACAGGCGCACACTACCACGCCTGGCTAATTTTTGATTTATTGTAGAGATGAGGTCTCACCAAGTTGCCCGGGCAGGTCTCGAACCTGCGGGCTCAGGCTATCCACTCACCTCGGCCTCTCAAAGTGCTGGGATTATAGGCTGAGTCACCGAGCCCGACCTGTAAACTATTTTTAAGAAACAAAAACCTATAGAAATGTAAGCTATAATTATCTGCTTATTACCCTAACAGATTCAGAACAGTATCCATTTGTGCGCATTATAAGCACATATATGCATGACCATCCTTGGAAAATTTCTCCAGGGATATATAATATTCTGTCTATGTTGGTTGCCACTGAAGAAGTGCCATGTTTCTCTCAAATCTTTTTACCAGACTAAATGATGATATGAAGTGACACGAAACACAACTTGACCAGAAGGTGGCAATAAAGCACTGGTAATTTTCAAAAAGTTTCAGGCACAAGAACTTAGGGTATCGTGTATCTAAGAAGCTAAAATACGGTCTAGAAGTTCTGGTGGTCTACCTTCTGGGCCTAATGGTCCCCAAGTGACAATGGAATCAGAGGCCTGTGCTCAACTGTGATGAGCAGCTTCCCAATGCTTCATCCCCACCTTAGGTGACCTCACCCTGAAATAGCCCAGACAAGAGTAGATTGGGATCTAGTGTGACAAACGCCATTACAAGGAAGGTACAGTGCACTCAAGGGACAAGGCTATGTAACTGAAGTGGAATGATTACTGAGATATTGTGGTTATGTTATTTTTAATCCTTTGGTGAAATGTTTCTATGCCTCAGTTTTACTGTGTCTAAGAAAGTGTTTCTTATCTTTGCTTCTCATCTAAGGAAAGAGAAAGGTATACTGGGAAAACTTGGTATATTCTTTGATTTGGTCCTTCACATCTTGTACCCCAGGTATTCAAGGAGAAGATCCTGACGTGGCTCTCTTAATTCTGGGAGGTGTACATTAGTGCTGTCTAAAATAGGCTAGGCCCAAGGTGTGTTACATACAAAATTATTCTGACACTTGTTAACAAGGAAAAGAAAACCTTATTTGGGACTATTGTAATAGGGTAGAGAGATCGGGTTCAACAATGAATAAGAAGAATATAAGAACAAGGGAAGATTTATAGCCAAGGAGCAGGCTGGGAGTAATGGTGGATGAAATTACTAAGAGGATACATCAAAGATGGGGGTGATTCTTGCTAGGCTGACCTAACAGGATTCTTGCTAAGGGCAGGCCACACTGATGAGATATCAAGGGTAGAATATGAGGAATTTGATTAGACATCAAGAATGATCATATATCAAGGGTGGGGGTAACCTCCCTAAACTGACTTAGTGGTGTTCTTACTAAAACAAGAATGAATATATGCAGTTAGAGACCTAGGTGAGGAGACTGGCTAAAATTTGGTTAAGGAGAGAGTCTTTGTTCAGTTCAAATGCACAGAGAGTACCAGCACCTTAATTTAAAGCAGAATCTATCTCATAAACTGGCAGAAGTTTGTGATTTTGCTCTTCTGGCAAGTGGCTAGACAGCCGCAGAGACTCAGCAGAAATATGAACGTTTGCATATTTTTCCATATATCTTTTTTTCTAATATAAAATTGGTTTATTTGTATGAGATTATAAGAACATGTGGTTGGGTACTTTAACAGTACAATTCTTACTTCAATTGATCTTCCACATTGATGAGCAACATACCTCACCTGTGTGGTAGTCCTGCTGATTTTGCCGGGAACAGGAAGAACCGAGCATGAGTCAGAAAGAAGTGTGAACTGAGCTTACACTTTGACTTTCAAAAACAGCCTAAGCCGGGCTCGGTGGCTCAGCCTGTAATCCCGCGCAGGTTCGAGACCCGCCTGGGCAACTTGGTAAGGCCTCATCTCTACAGTAAATCAAAAAATTAGCTGGGTGTGGTAGCGCACGCCTGTAGTTCCAGCTACTTGGAAAGCTGAGGCGAAAGGATCTCCGGAGCCCAGCGGGTCGAGGCTGCGGTGGCCGGGAGCGGCCACTGCACTCCAGTCTGGGTGACAGAGTGAGACTCCAACTCAAAGAAAAAAAACAAAAACAGCCTAAGCCTTAGCTTTTTAGCGGTTTTTATCAGGATGACACAATAGCTAGAGTATTAAATAGTAATCTAGAGGTCTCTGTAGACTTAAAAAAGTCAAAGATTTACTAAATATCTTAGTTTTTATGTTTTATATTCAAGTAGGCACATGCTTATTTAAATCCTTTCTGTGCCATTAACTTTGTAGCTGCCGTTTTCCACAATGGCTGATGTGAATGTAATATTGGATAATTCAGGAATGAATACATAGTGAGGTATGTAAAGGAAGGTGGTGTACGAAACTGTTCTGACAGCATCTTAACTTGTGTTCACCTGCCAGATTGGATAATGCTAGCTATGGCATTATATCACAGACAAAAAGACAATAATAACAAAGCAGTTGACAAAGCAGCTTTAATTAGTTACAGTGGATGATGTTAGTAAACCAATTCATTGTTTCAAAAACAGGTGACTGGTATTAATTATCTTGCCTTCCTATATGAACCATACCATTGGCTAACCACATAATAGATGAAGGGAAATTTATCTTCATAGAAATATTTCAGGTAATAAATGAAAAAATTATATAAAATTAAAATAGCAGCATTTCACAGCCCCTAAAAAATCAGTGGTCCTAAATATTAATCATCAACATCTGCAAACATCAAAAGAAGCAACCAGATGTTATGTGCCTCTTGGTAAAAGCCCACAATACCTGTGAGTTTGTCCTTCCTCAAAATTTCAAATGGAATCTGCTCAAGCTTCTACCAATTTACGGGAAGTCACATTTTCTCACTTGAATAGCCACATCTCAGGTTTGACTGCACCAGCCTGTCCTCTGGATGATTTCTTTGGAATAGGTAAACCTTATGTGCACACCCTGTCTGATTTGGGGCTGTCGTGATATATAACCTAAGGTCACTCAGCTAATAAGTGGCACTGTGATTCTGACCCAGACCCAATGCACTATAGGTGGCTCTTCAACACAGACTATATATTAAACATAATCTTCAAATAAAATAGTAACTTCAGTGACTCATGGAATGTTTCCGGGTTCAATATGGTCTGAAAATATGTAAATACATCCAATTATATCACAGTGCTTGGAAAATTAAACCATAGCACACTTGAAAATGTAGAAATTGTGATGGATCTTTATCAAGAAACTGTGAGATGATGATACTCCATTTTATAGGTGTCTTTCAGCAACAAATTGTAAAATATCAACACTTTCTTTTTTACCATTGTAAAAAGCCAGAGCTCAGATTGGTAGTTAAATAAAGATTTTATTCAGTTACCAAGAAAAATTTTAGACCTGAATCATAAATAACAGAAAATGCATTTATTCTGAACAATTCAGTCCTCTCTAATGGCAAAGAAATTGGCAACATACTTCCAGAATTCTAATTCCATTGTAAGTAGATGACTCATAGCATTTTCTATGACATACTTGTTAAAAGCATTTTCACTTCATTTTGTCTTAATTAACAGTGGCAGTGCACAGCACTGGATCAATTGAACACTCATATCTGATCTCAAGGTCTATAAAATGTCAGAAACACATGGTAATCAGAGATGTAGTGCTTTTTTTTTAAACAAATATATGCCTATATATTTAATCATAAAACACAAGTCAATTATCTCTACAGTTTTATTAACCGCTTTGTGTCATTTTCCAAGTGTTCTCAATTACTTTTACTTTGGTTATTTCTTTTATTTGGTGTGATATAGTCATATAGGACTCTTGATAACTTGGAATCATTGGCATAAATAATCCAGGGGGCCTGGGGTGCATGTTAGTGTGACTGTGCAACTGGATTCATAGACAGGAAGAGACCCTGAGGTGCCCTCTTCCACACGTGGTTGTCCATTCCTGACTTCCTCGCCTAAACTGTCCCTGCAGAACAGGTTTTTCTGTAATGGGGAGGGAGATGGTGGCCCAGTGTGGATAGGGGCACATTGATGGTAACTATTACAAGAGCCACCCATCTGCAGGGATGAAAACCCAATGTCATCAACCAATGACTACAAATATAGCTTTGAGAAAGGGCCTTTAGTTTATCTATGTAAAATGCTACACAAATTCACTGAGTATTTTCAAAGAGGAAAAAGGTTAATCTTAAACCATTTATATATTTGTATATATATGTTTTTTTAAGTCGGAGTTTCACTCTGTTGTACAGAGTGGAGTGCTATGACATGATCATGGCTCACTGTAGCCTCTAGTTCCTGGGCTCAGGCGATCCTCCTGCCTCAGCCTTCTAAGTAGCTAGGACTACAGGTGCACACCACCACACCCAGCTATTTTTCTATTTTTTGTAGTGGCAGGGTCTCACTTTGTTACCCAGGCTGGTTTCAAACTCCTGACCTCAAGTGAACCTCCCTCCTAAATCTCCCAAAGTACTGGGATTACAGGCATGAGCCACCATGCCCAGCTGAAATAACTAGTATTTTTGAGTATTCTAATGAACTTTCATGTAATAAGTTTACTTTCCTTTTGGGTCTTACTCACTGTGACTGATGTCACTTTCATCTGTATTTTTTTATGTTGGTGTTTGGAAGTATCTGTAGATTATTAATTCTACTCAAATACTAAGTGTTTTGGAATGTGTTTGGTCATTTTAAAGTTTCTAATATGTACTCAGACACATATTCCTTATCAGAAGAATGAAGCAGATTTGATGAATAAGTATAATATTCTTTATTGTAGTCCACACAATTTTATTAAGGATTCTGTGTAACCAGGCACCAAATATTCCAGGTCATGGTGGAGTTAAGGGCTGCTGTACCCACACAGGATTGCACATTCCTTTGACGAGTGACCTCAAGCTAACAAGGCAGTAGAGGCCAAGAAACCAGACTTTAACTGAAGATAAAAATTAGAAAATAATATCGGTGTAGAACATACTGTATATCCATACAAAATAAAAGCCTTTGTTGTCAAAATGGTGATATATAAATATATAGGTTGCATCTTTATTACATATAGATTACATATTTATTTTTGGTTTTAAAATATATATATTTATATATGCATAGAAAATAGATAGATAAATATCATAATATATGTGGGTGTGAAATGTGGTTGAGAAGTTATGGGTAGTTTTATTTTTTAGTATAGTTCTTAGATTTTAAAATTAGCTTACATTAACTCTGTAACAAAACTTTAAAATGAAAAAAAAGAAGATCCTTTAGGAATCTGAAAGTTAACACTTAATTCAGTAGCCATTGTTCACTAAAAAAATACTCAGCAAATGTTTGTGCACACTATTTTGTGCACAGATCCTTGCTATGTCCTGTAGAGACTTAACTCTGAGTAACAAATCCTCTACTATCAAAGAGCCTCATTTTAGTAATAACCAAAATTTACTCAAAGGCAGAATGACACAGAAAAAGTACAAACAAGGTATTGTGGGAAGACAGAGGAAGAAGACAGTGACTGCTGACAAGATATTGACAATCACAAAACAGAGGACCAGAGTGAGAAGTGACCCATTCACCAGGTAGGAGACACTTTTAGGGGGGGCTTCAGCATTACACCTAAACCAAGCTGAGGGTCTCTGATGGCAGAGCTAAGTCCTGTCTTCTACTTAACCAACTACTAATGTCATGCTCAGGCTCTTAAGCAGTTTTCAGTGTAAACTAATTGAAACAAGTAAGGACCCTTGCTGGTATCTGGTATTGTGTGTTCATCCGAAAATCAATGTGTGTGTTGTCATTTAATAGATGAAATATGTTTCTCATCACTGGAAACAATATGCCCAGTGTATTGCAAACGGCCAGGCAGTGGCCAGCAGAGAAGTATAGATGTACAGAAGATGGTTCAGGAGCAATACAGTCTTGGGGAAGCAGAAAAATGAACTTTTTCTTTCTGGGTGGAGCTGTTTAGGTATCCAACGGACTAAAAGAAATAAACAGTGGCAGTGAGAGACGGTGGCTATGACGGTTAGAGGCCTAGATCTCATGACCAAATTACACCACAGACATCCAGTAGTAGACCAGTTGTTACTTAGAAGCACACCCTGCATTCTCTCCCCTGCTTATCCAAGGGTTTCATATAGAGATAAATCTTTTTTGCTCAATTTCAGACCCTGCTGCCAATCCTCTGTCCTTGGAGTTCAATTGCATGGGTGTTAAACCTTTTTTAATCCTCTTTTTAGAGGATGCAAATGGAATTGATAATTACCAAAATCATTTATGCCCAAAGGATTGTGATAATGAATGTTCTCTTACAAATAAGTAGCTAAGGGGATTAGCAGATGAATGTATCAGAATATCAACAATATTATAAGAACATCAAATAATCTCATCCTGTCTCACCCCATGCTCACATTCTTGTTCATCCTGCTTCCCTGATTAAGGAGCTTAAGAACTCTCTTTATCATTCTTCCAGTGCTAAATGTATGCATATTTTGCAGCAAAACATCAGGACATTTTCTGATACCTAATTCTGAGTAGATGTCAACTGTAGCAACGTATTAAAGGCTGAGTTTTCCTGTTCCGAGGAATAAAATTAAATTTAATGAAGAGCTGAACAAAAGGAGTGACTGAGCATTGTGAGTGCAGCCTCCCTGGGGGTTTATCCTGCCTTTCAAGCCCTAACCATAAACTTGTCCATTCTGCTTAGCTAGCAGGCCGATCTCTTTCCCTATCTGGTAAGAAAGTATTAGACTGCTATTCATCTGTAGTTAAGCATAACTCTTTTGCAACTGGAGATAGCTCATCCAATTATATTCCAGCTTAACTTGCCACTAAAATATGCACAGAAATGCCTTTCTTTATACAGTGATGTTTTATGAGAGAGGAATATTTGACAACTGGATTGTTTCCTCACTGAATTGCATTATAATTTCAGCAAGTCTATGTGAGTGTGTGTGTGTGTCTACATATACATATGCTTAAATCTTTGTACTGTTACTATTGAAAGACACTGAAGGATCCTTGATTTTTAAAAATCAGCAATTACTGATTTTTACATTTTTAACTTTTAAAATGTTTTAACATGAAACTATTTGTTTAGGGCTGATCATACATGTGTATGTCGTTTTCTGGTTATTTAGAAGTATACAGTAAATGAGACTGTGTATGGTGGCTCACAACTGTAATCCCAGCACTTTGGGAGTCTGAAGTGGGAGAATCACTTGAGCCCAGGAGTTCAAGACCAGCCAGGGCAATTTAGTGAGACCTTGTCTCTACAAAACAATAAAAAAATTAGCGGGGTGTGGTGATACGTGCCTGTAATCCCACCTACATGAGAGGCTAAGGCAGGAGGATCACCTGAGCCCAGGAGGTCAAAGTTGCAGTGATCCATGAACATGCCCCTGCACTCCAGCCTGGCAAAGGAGTGAGATCCTGTCTCAAAAAAAAAAAGTAGTGATTCAATCTCATTATTCAGTTTTGATCTATTTAGGGTTTCTATTTCTATTGGAGCCAATGATCCTATTAAATATGAACTACGGAGTCAGGATTCAGGTTATTTCAACTTCGTCTTGACCAACAGAAAAGCCAGAATTCAAGCTAAAGATAAAGTAACCAAAAAGATGTTGAGAACAGAGCAGAGAAGGGCAAAATTATGCCAGACATGATGCAGATGCTTTTGTGTGTGTGTGTGTGTGTGTGTGTGTGAGATATATATGTGTGTATAAATGTATATGTGTGTGATGTATATATGCAAATATGTGTGTGATTAAATACATGTGTCTCTGTGTATGTATGTATATGTGTGTGTGCTTAAATCTTTGGGCTGTGTTTCTATTGTAAAATGCTGAAGAATCCTTGATTAAATTAACAATGCATTACTTTAATTTGCTGCTTTTCTTAAAAGTTTCTGACTATATTAGCATAAATTAAAAAGAATTGAGGATTTTTAAAACATTTTTTCAAGTAATTATGCATGCAATAACTACTAATCACAGGCTTTATTAGTTTGCTGTGGAACAACATAGGGAACATCATTTATTATCAGGTTATTTCTGGCAGGAAATATTAATGCCTCATAGGGCATTGATATACATTGAGGTCATCAATAATATAGACTGAGTGAAGTGTAGGAAGTAAATTGTACAATGTGTAGAGTGTGATTGTGTTTTTGTAAAAAAAAAAAGTATACACATGTGTATGTGTGTGTGTGTATTCCTCATATGTTAGTGTTCATATAGAGACAAAGGTCTCGTAGGAGACACACAAAATTGTTAAAAATATATATATAAAGTATATACACACACATACACACATATACGAGGGGGAACCCAAAAAACCCTGGATTTTATTTATAACATATTGTGTATTCTTACATGTTTAAACTTCAGTCACCTTCAAAGTACTCTCCATTTGACGCAATACACCTATCGAGACGCTTTTTCCACTGCTCAAAACAGTTTTTGAACTCGTCAGTTTGGATGCCTTTTAGTACTTCTGCCATTTTTTGTTTCACCACTTCCACATCAGCAAAGTGTTTCTGAAAGGACACAAGCCAAAATGGAGTTACCTTGACCATTTGGGGTAGGCAGCTTGGCATTGGCTCATATTTTTGTCTTGTTATAACTACCAATTAGTTGTATACTATAGTGAATAATGTTTTATTTGTAATTGGCTCCACTAATTCTCTTGTTCTGAAGTAAGTTTAATTAACTCCACTGTTCAGAGTCACTGATAAGTAAAGCTTTAACTTACCCCCAATAAAGGACACTAGGATTTTATTATTAACATCCTTATTCTAAGGATGAGTTTTTAGCTGTCTTGCATGACAAACCATCTAGTCATCAAGATTAAAAACAAAACAAAACAGATTGTCATGATGGCTCCGGCTCTCCGGCAATATCCCCCAAGAATGTTTCTCAGCCGGGCTTGGTGGCTCAGCCAGTAATCCTGCGCTTTGGGAGGCTGTGGTGAGTAGATTGCCTGAGCCCACCGATTCGAGACCCGCCTGGGCAACTTGGCGAGACCTACAATAAATCAAAAGCTAGCCGGGTGTGGTAGTGCACACCTGTGGTTCCAGCTACTTGGAAGGCTGAGGCAGAAGGATCACCGGAGCCCAGCAGGTCGAGGCTGTGGTGGCCGGGAGCAGCCACTGCACTCCAGTCTGGGCGACAGAGTGAGACTCCAACTCAAAAAAAAAAAAAAAAAGTCAGCTGACGAAGGGGGACCCCTAATATCTGGAATTATCTTTTGGAAGGTGGGTCCCTTGTAATACAGGTTTCCCCTGCTAGCTAAGTGTTCTAGGAACCCATAGGCATCAGCGTACCAGCTAGTAATGTGAGAGGCTGCCTTCTTGAGAAATGTCCTGAGTTGTAACAAACAGGTCCTGGTTCTTCCACCGTAATAATGCAACTTGTTCTTCCACCATGACAAGACAAAGCTATTTTGAGCAGTGGAAAAAGTGTCTTGATAGGTGCATTGCATCAGAGAGTACTTTGAAGGTAACTGAAGTTTAAACATGTAAGAATAAATACACAATTTTTAAAATATAAATTCCAGTTTTGGGGGGTCTCCCTCATAATTAAAAACTAATATTCAAGCTATATATTTTTACAAGAACTTTATGCTTTTTCCCTTTTGAATTCTACTTTTGGGAATCCAGTACACTAAATTTTGTCTGTTTCTCCATTTGTTTCTGTCTGTTCCTCCTTCTTTTTGCTACCCTCAATATCCACATGACCTAGGATAGACCAGCCTGGGATCCTTAAGGACAACAGAAAGTGCCATAGGCTCTGTTTTGGGAAGATCCTCCGTTTTTCCTTAGTGAACCTCAAGAGTTGTAAGTGTACAGATTTCTCTCTGGTCTAAAGCTCTATACTGTGTTGTCTAGTTCCTTTTGGCTTTTAAGGATACCAGAAATTACTTTGCATTACATTGGAAATTTGACCTTCCTATATGTAATAACGATATATAAATAACTATATATATAACATCTGTAATAAATATATATGTTATGAAGGGGTACTCAAAAAACTCAGAATTATTTTTTAGATGATGGGTTCCTTGTAGTACAGGCTTCTCTTACTAGGTAAGTGTTCTAGGAACCCACTGACATCAGTGCACCAGCTAGCGTCGTTGTGAGAGGCTGCGTTTGGCTTCAGTGAATTTTTCTTTTGGAGATTGCTTCAGCGCGTTCTCCCATTTCATGATGTATGATTTACATGAACAACCTGCCTGCACCACACTGAGTGTTCAGCAGTTTTTGACCAAAATCAACATGACACCCGTGCCCCACCCTCTCTATTCACTGGATCTCAACGAAGTGACTTTTATATCCCCCCAGACAAAAAAAGTCCTCAAAGGGAAAAGTTTTGCTGATATGGAAGAGGTGAAACAAAAACAGCAGAAGCACTAAAAGGTAACCAAATTGACAAGTTCAAAAACTGTTTTAAGCAATAGAAAAAAGCATCTTGATAGGTATATTGCATCAAATGGAGAGTACTTTGGAGGTGACTGAAGTTTAAACATGTAAGAATAAATATACATTTTTCAAAATAAGTAAATCCCAGGTTCTGAGGTTTATCCTACACACATACACAATATAATTTATATTTAGAAAGCATAAACATTTATGGATTTAAAAAGGTAACATTTGGTAGCTGATATAATAGCTTAACTAAGGTAGAAACACATAAGAATAACAAATAAGCTATGCATCTTACAACTTCAGCTCTTAATTATTTCTAACTTTTTATTTTGCAATAATTTCAGACTTACAGAATTCAAGGGAAATACTTTACTATTATTACCATTTTATTAAAATAAAACTCTGTGCTTTTAAAATATAAATTCTCCCTCAATTTCTCAGCCAACTCATCTTTGACAAATTCTTCAAATTTATATACAAACTCTCAGCCAGGTGCACTGGCTCATGCCTATAATCCCAGCAATTTGGGAGAATGAAGCAGAAGAATCACTTGAGCCCAGGAATTTGAGAACAGCTTGGGAAACACAGTAAGACCTCATCTCTATAAAAAATACAAAAAAATCCAGCCCGGGCAACTTGACGAGAACTCATTTCTACAATAAATCAAAAATTAGCCAGGTGTAGTAGCGTGTGCCTATAGTTCCAGCTACTTGGAAGGCTGAGGCAGAAGGATCGCCAGAGCCCAGCAGGTCGAGGCTGCGGTGGCTGGGAGCGTGCCACTGCACTCCAGTCTGGGCAACAGAGTGAGACTCCAACTTAAAAAAAGAAATTGGCTAATTGTGGTGGTGTGCACCTGTAGTCCCAGCTACTTAGGTCCCAACTACTTGGGAGGCTGAGGTGGAAGGATCACCTGAGTGCAGGAGGTCAAAGGTACAGTGATCTAGGATTGTGCCACTGCACTGCAGCCTGGGTGACAGAGTGAGACCCTCTCTCAAAATTAAATAATAAAATGTAAATTCTGTATTGTCTTTCACCTAAAAATTGTCCCTTTAGAAATGCAAACTTGAGATTGCCCAAAGCAATAAAACAAGTAATTGAGAAAGATAAATAATTTAAATTGGGGGGGAAATAACTGTTAAAACTGGCAAAAGGAGGCCAGTTGCTGTGACTCACACTTATAATCCCAGCACTTTGGGAAGCTGAGGCAAGAGGATTGATTGAGCCTGGGAGTTCAAGACCAGCCTAGGCAACATAGCAAGACCTTATCTCTACAAAAAAAAAATAAAAAACTTAGCCAGGTGTGGTGGTGTGTACCTGTAGTTCCAGAAGGATCGCCTGAGCCTGAAAGGTTGAGGATGTGGTGAGCCAGGATCATGCCGCTGAACTCCAGCCTTAGTGACAGAGTGAGACTCTGACTCAAAAAAATAAAATAAAATAAAACTGGCAAAAGGAGAATTTTATAAATCTATAAAATCTGCTTCTTTCTGTGGGTCTGTATATGTATGTAATGTTTCACTTCCAAAATATGTGAAAGAGCACCAATTAGCTTAAAGAAAAAGTAAGCACTTAATCAGACATTTTATCAGGAAAACTCATGCCTTTATTCACGTGACTTTAGTAATATTTAGCAAAAACAATTTTTAAATTATTGGTAAAATAGAAATTTCTTCAGAATTTAATTTCGACATTTTGTCTGGGTCTGTTGGTCTACTTGTCCCATGCTACTTCTGTTAAATGTTGTGCTTATAAAACCTTGCTTCTGTAATTCTTGTGTAATTGCTTAAGTTTGTCTGCAAACTTCTATCTTTAGGTTTAAGCTGTTAAGACATAAGGTCTTGCCCCACACATTGTCTTTTGTCCTAGACTCTACATCTGGTACATAATCAATGTTGCTTCTCTCCTAAGTTTTCCACTAAAAATAAGAGTTACTAAGCGCTAACGTTATTATATCTATAGTTAAAACTAGCGGGTACAAGAAAAGCAATTTTACATACAAAATGAACAAGGAAAACAAGATGTGTTTGAGTAAAAAGTCATATGATAGCATGGAAATGTGATTATTGTGAAAGGGAAATTAACTTTGTCTAAATTTGAAAATGTTTCTTATTTTAAAATTAAAGGAATATAAATGATGGGTAAACTAAATAAAAATAGAAAGTTGGGAAAGAAAGTGAATTTTTGTCTTATGGTAAAATTTTTAAAGATAAAACTGAAAGCTTAAGCAAGTTGTAAAATGTCTGTGGAAGATTAATCTTATAAAAACAGAGATTTTGGGTGAAATCAAATTAGCTGAAATTTAAAGATGTTTTTTAATTTCCCATAAATTAAGCACATTGATGTTTGACCAGAATCTAGACTCCTATGTCAGAATAACAGTGCTGTGGGTTTTTTTTAGAGCATTGATTGGTCCTTTACTAAAAATTATAGAGGTTTATAGAAGCTTTATGAAAGTCTTACCTTATCGTCAAACTGATTAAAATTAGATAGATTTGTTGATAATGTTTTTATTAAAATTAGCTTCATTGTTACTAATACACTCATGCAAATATAGAATTTGATTTTCTCTTTTGAACAAAGACGATTATTGTAATTTCAAGAGATAATGGAAGATTTTTGTTTTTCTTTCAAGTAAAATTCAAAAAAAAAAAAAAAAATTAGGGGAAACAGACAGATTTAGTGGGACCCATGCTGTCTCTCTCAGTTCTTACTGTTTAACAAAATGTCATCTGCAATTATTGTTTTACTTTGGTTCCTTTCAAAAGGTGGTTTATAATCAGCTATAGGACTCCGACAGGTGCTCTTCAGTGCTGATTTCTAACAACTTTGGAGACTGTGACAGTGGCCTAGGGAAAAACAAAAACAAAAGCAAACTTCCAGAACCCTTATTAGAGCACTTATGTGCCCGTGAGTATTTCTGACCCAGAATAGAGCAGAACAGGAGCTAATTGCATGGACTGAACTAACAGAAGACTAAAATGATTTTTGTACTTTATTCGAAGCATTACTGATTCTTTTTGCTTTGTTTTACAGAGTCAAGAAAATCTTTTGCTTTTGAGCTATTTACAGCTTCAACAATTGAGTATATTCTTGTGAGCAAAATTTGAAGCATATTTCTTTCTCTCTACCTGATTTCTCCAGAATTTGGAAATTATTTGTGAACATTGATTTATGGCAATATAGTTATTGGCATAAGTTCAATAAGAATTTGTTTTCTTTTGTAAACAGACATGATTGGATATATTGGTTATTTTACCAAGGCTTTGGCCGGAATGACATTTCAGAGCAAACTGCTTTGAGGAATTGAGACTGAGATTGCCAAAGAGCCAATAAAAAGCCCCTTGGAAAGGCTGGCCTGGTACCCTGGTCTCTGGGCCTGCAGTAGGTGAAGAACTTACTCTCTAACAGGCCCAAGAACCCCAAGTTATTTGGCATATAGGCATTTGCAGGTGCAGGTCCTTAACTAGGCTCAAGAGGCTTTTAAACAGTCTAATCTGAGATGCCTTCTGGAAAGAGTTCCACAGAAACAGTTTTTAAAAGAGCCTATATGGCAAATAATATTGCTGCACATTATTCAAATAATCAGGCCAAATGAGAATAAAATCTATTTTAGAAATAAACTGGTTCTACTATGACTTGCCTTTGGTAAAAATGGAGGACTAGAGAGAGAAAATTATGTTTCAAAAGAAACTATAATTTACCTTTTATTAAATTTCTCTCGCCTTTTTTTTTTTTGAGTTTTATTATTGTTTACAATGTGGACTGCAACCCAATTCCCTCCTGGCTACAAGCCTCCAGAATAACATTTTCAAATTTTTCTTCAGATTTTCTGACTTAAAAATCATGAGAAATTAAAGTTGTGCTTTTCTTAAAGCCCTGCAAACTGGAGCTAATCAACAACCTTCATCCCTACTTGCTAATGAAAGTGACCCATTACTATACTACTAATTCATGATTCCTATAATGTTTGGTTGCTTAGGGTTACTGCCCTGCACGTACCCACATTTCTTAGAATTATAAGACTGTGGTGACCCTCCTGGAACAGAATGAGTCACTGACCCCATAGCTGTATTCATGTCGTTAGTAAAAGAGATTGTTATTCATTTCTATGATCAATATTTAAAGTTAGAAATACAATTATGTTAATCTTGTAACCGTAACCGGTACACTGTTTTGTTTTGTTGTATCCATTGGCTAATGATGTATCACAAGGAATAATGTCTTACTTAGTAGTAAGCTCCGCTTACTCCTTTGCTTAGAGTTACTGATAAATGAGTTACAGTCTCTGGTAATGGTAGTGGGAACCAAAAATGTGCAGACAATGAATGTTGTAATTGACAAAAAGCAAATGTAATTGAAATCTTATAGAATGTTTTGTAGGTCATGTAGTTTGATGTTAATCAATAGCAAACCTCTTACTTATGCTTATAAACACAGGCTGTAAAATCTGAGGAGCTGAGCTGGCCTTGGTATCTATTCTGGCTTGTCTCCCTGAATTCTGAATTCAGAAATAAACTTTTTTCTTTCCAGTTCCCTGCCTCTCAGGTTTCACTGGCAAGTGAGAGAGCAGCTGTGTGTTCCTAAGACCATTTCAGAAGGACTTCACGGAGAGGTCACTTGAATGCCTGGTTCACACTACAGTTCAGAAGAATCTGTCAGATTGCTACTGCAACCTGAAAATGCATCAAGGTCTAGTCTTATACTGCTCCAGACAGCAACTTTTGTTTTTCTTCTGCTTCCATAGAAATGTCTTTTATTAGAGATCTGTTTGCCTGAGTCATCCATAAAGACTCAGACCACCTGCAATGCCACCTCTGAAAATGAATCTCAGCTGTTTAATGAAACTAAGCCAAGTGCAATCGATTGCTACTCAGTTTTTGAATTAATTTTTCTCTTTCACAGCCACCAACTTAGCTCTTTTGTTTTTTGTTTTTTTTTTTTTTTGAGTCGGAGTCTCACTCTGTCACCCAGACTGGAGTGCAGTGGCCGCTCCCGGCCACCGCAGCCTCGACCTGCTGGGCTCCGGCGATCCTTCCGCCTCAGCCTTCCGAGTAGCCGGAATTACAGGCATGCGCTACCACGCCCGGTCGATTTTTTTGATTTATTGTAGAGATGAGGTCTCGCTGCCCAGGCGGGTCTCGAACCCGCGGACTCAGGCAATCCACTCACCTCAGCCTCCCAAAGGCGTGGGATTACAGGCCCAGCCACCAAGCCCGGCTCAAATTTAGCTCTTAATAAGTGGAACTTCTAGGGAATTTCCAGACAGGGGAGTGAAGGAGTGCAGATAAATTCACCCCAAATTATAGCATCTTGTCTCAAGGCCTCTCTGACCTGCCTCTTCACCCCCACTAACTCTCCCAAGCTGCTGCCTCTCCCTGTTAAAATTATCCATTGCAGGAAAGAAGAGGAAGAATCATTTTGCAAAACAGTGCCTGTCTCTCAGTTTTATTCAACTTCCAAAAATAACTATTTACAAGTCATTCTGTTTTCTCCATCAATGCATTCTCCCAATCATTTGCTGCCAATTAATAGATTTTCTTTTCTTCCCCCTCCCATAACCATTCCGGCATTTTAAGTCTTAGCAATATGCAAGCCCCCATTCTTTCTGTAACTTCAAGGTGGTATTTAAGTTTCTGTAACTAATTAGGAAACCAAGTCTTCATTCTGAAGACCCCCGTGTGTACACATTCAGTAAGATTTGTATGCCTTTTCTCCTATTAATCAGTCTGCCTCATGCCAGTGATTTTTCAGTGAACGTTTAGGAGGCCAACTGTCATGGCCTCCACAGTTCTTAATATTGACTCAGCTTAATAGATGTATTAAAACTAATTTTCATCAGAAATTATAAATGCTTAAGGTGTGTGCAATTTCCAGGAAGTATTACTAGCCAAATTCAATAAATATGAATTTGACCTACACTTGGCAAAATTCCCAAGCAGAAGACATACAAAGTTGTGACTGTTTTATGACAGCATCTTTCTCCCAATACCCAAACCTAAAACTTTGGAGTGACTCAGTTCAGTTTGATGCAGTATAAACACTCAATTTCTTTTCTTTGATAATCTTTGAATCTAGCCCATCCTTTTATCTTCTTGACCCCAACCTCCAACAGATCACCAAGTTCTGCTGATTGGCTGGGCCCCTCTTCTTTTTCCACTAAGCACTTATCATACCATCACTAGGTGACTCAGTTTCTTTTTGCCTTATTACCTGTCTTCAGTGTCTTCCCCAGCTTCCTCCACATTGTCATCAACCAAATCATTCTAAAATGCCGTTTTATTTTTTAATATATTATAAAGATGTAGTAATTAAAACAGTGTGGTACTTAAGCAGAAATACAGAAATAAATCTATTTTAAAATGTCATTTTAAGTCTGTAGGAGGAAAGATTGTTTACACAACAAATTGTGTTAGGATAATTAGTTGATCATTTAGGGGAAAAAGCTGTATTTCACTTCTTAGGGTAAAACCAATTTAGATGAATAAAAATTTAAATATAAAAATAAAAAACTATAAAAGCACTAGAAGAAAACACAAGTAAAACTCTCAAAAATAAAATATTGGAGAACTTTCTAAGTGTAATATAAGACCTAAAACTAAAAAATAGATTTAATAAATTTTCCTATATAAAAATATAAAATGTTGACATGACATACGTGCCTAAAGTTAAAAGACAAATTACAAATTGAGGGAAAAAAAGTCACATATATGACATAAAAGGGCTAATTTCCTTACCCAAGAGCTCTTGTCAGTGAGAAAACTATCAACAATCTAAAAGAATATAACCAATTACAGAACTGCAGTCAATTAATACATGAAAAGCTCTTCAAATCCCTTCATAATTAGAGATTCCAAATTAAAACAACAATGAAATAGCACTTTTACTTGTCAAACTGATAAACTGCCCTTGGATAGAATGGGAGTTTTCTGACATTTAGAATTTTTTAAAGTATCCAGGGTTGTGATTTCAAAAGGAATTATGCCACCATGGTTTCAGTAAGTCAGGACTCTATTATGAAAAGCCAGCTCTTTTATTAAACTATCTTTTCTTGTGCTGCAAACGAGATGCTGTTGAGAACACCGACAACTACGAGTAGTGCAAATAGGATGATTTTGGCAATAGGCAGATGAGAGGGACACCTACGAAGGTCGGTGGATTGGAGGAAATTTAGAGGCAGAACATTCTCAGATCACTGTGGTTATGCACCTACTTGTGCCCAGCTCTAGGAACCTGCAGCTGGTGCTTTACTTGATTCAACGTCTCCGGGGCAGGAAGCTATGGGGAGAGTGCTACGAATTCCAGGTATTGCTGCTGGGTGCATCTTTGGAATACAGAACAACTCCTGAACCTCCCCATTCTAAAAAACAGACCCTTTGGACAAAGGGAGCAGCAAAGTGTTTCCAACGCAAAGGATCCACCTAGGGAAAATGGGCTGTTTAAATTAGTGCTTTTACAATTGCAAAAACATGGAATCAATCGTGCTGCCCGTTGAAACTGGACTGGATAAAAAAAACGTGGTACATAGACATGATGGAATATTACACAGCCTAAAGAAGAACAAAATTGGGGGTGGAGGCCAGGGAGGGGGAAAAAAACAAAATTATGGACTTTGCAGCAACTTGGATGGATTTAGAGTTGATCATACTCAGTGATCTATCACAGAAACAAAGAATGGAGTACCACATGTTCTCACTCATAAGTGGACCCTGAACATTTATCCTGATACTGTAAGAAGGGTATTGGCAGTAGCCAGAAACTGCTGGCGGGGGCGAGGTGTACATAACATGAATAAGGGTACCTGATCTCAAACCAGGCAAAAGGGGGACCAAAGGGAGGCCCAAACTTTACCTGTACAATGACCACTTGTATATCTAATCCTGAATTGTACCCTACATCTTTAAAATAAGATAAAAAATAAAATAAATCAGTGTTTCCTAAAGTGGAGCCCTGGACCGGCACCATCAACATCACCTGGGAGCTTGTTAGAGATGCAGATTCTCAGGCCTCACTGAAGCCTACTGAGTCAGAAGCTTAGGTGTGTGTCTTTAAACAAGCTCTCTAGGTGAGTCTGATGTAGACTACAGCTTAAATCCACTATAGTTTTGTCCATTTCCCTGATGACAATCATTTAGCAGGAGAAAGGGAGGCAGGACGTTTGTCAACAATGCTCACTCCCGGGTTCCACCTCAGACCTACTGAATCAGAATCTATGGGGTCTCGGAATCTGGGCTGTAGCAACCAGTGCAGGTGGATCCATGGCTGAGGCCTCTGGGAATCTGACTTAAGCAATTCGTATGACTAGAAGCACAATGTTAGAAAACACACTCACCTTTCTCCCAGATACATCAGTGCATCTTTTTCTAGGAAACAAACACCCTGGCTGGCCTCACAGCTCAAATGAAATTCTTTCAAACTACCTTATAAAAAGCAACCTCTTCAGGAATACGTTTGGCACTCTGACCTGCCAACCTGTTGTATGGTGCTCTAACATCTCAGAAACCCTACTCCCACAGTAATCAGAATAGAAAATGACAGCTCACTGGACTGTTTGTTGACGCCTAGTCCCATAAGAAATCTATAGATGATTCCCCTAAGACTCAATACCTGCTATTGTCCCCCAGAAGAGGTGGGGAAGGGAGTCCTAAGGCCTGAGACCTGCTGGAATTTGGGAACATGTGCTGCTTATTGTCCTGGATAAAAGAAGACAGCTCTCAGGGACTGGGGTGAGAGAAACATCTGGAAGGAAGAGTTACAATTTCCTCCACTGAGGCCAGATACCTGTATTCCTACAACATTGCAAAGCTGAGATGAGAGGATTGCTTGAGCCCAGGAGTTCAAGACCAGCCTGGGCAACATAGCAAGACTCTGTCTCTACAATCCAGTTAGATAATTAGCCAAATATGGTGGTGCATGCCTGTAGTCCCAGCTACTCAGGAGACTGAGGCAGAAGGATAGGCTGAGCCAAGGAAGGTTAGGCCTCGGTGAGCCATGATCATGCCACTGCACTCCAGCCTGGGCAACAGAGTGAGATCCGGACTCAAAAAATCAAAACAAAACAAAACAAAACCAATTTCCTCCTCTCAGTCATATCCTCTAGGCAGCTGGGTAGTCGCATCACTCCTTTAGTTGCTAAGAAGAGAACTTTTCCAGCCCAACCCTCTATTCCAAACTTTCTCGTTCCCCACCCTGGACTCTGGGCACAGGAGAGTGGAAGCAAAGGTGTAACAATCACTCTGGATAGGCAGCATCCCTTGGAGAGTAATGACCCTGCTGCAGCCAGCCTGAGTTCATCATGGAGAAGCTATTGTTTTTGCTCTCCAGGTCCCTTCAGGGAAATCTTTGTCCATATTTGTCACTCCTTCTAGAATAAAACTCATCCAGGTCTGTGGTGCCTGACCTACTAACCTTATGCAATTTTATTGTCCTCCGCTTTGACCAAGAATGGAGGGATGGGGAAGTCTCCAGGGAGAAGAGTTTCCTGGGATGCCATGTGTGGTGTTCGCTCTAAGGGCGGACTTTGTAGAAGTTGCATTTATATTTTAATAATACTCTCACGTTAATCTAATTTTAGGACAGTTTTTTTTTTTTTTTTTTTTTTGAGTTGGAGTCTCACTCTGTCGCCCAGACTGGAGTGCAGTGGCCGCTCCCGGCC
>NW_007245899.1:233015-246292 GCF_000164805.1 Carlito syrichta
GGCATGCGCTACCACGCCCGGCTGATTTTTGATTATGTAGAGATGAGGTGTCACTGCCCAGGCGGGTCTCGAACCCGTGGGCTCAGGCAATCCACTCACCTCAGCCTCCCAAAGGCGCGGGATTACAGGCTGAGCCATCGAGCCCGGCTAGGGCAGTTTTAAGAATCTGGATACGGTTTAGTGTTTATTGTTATGGCTTTAGAGTTTTGGGGGGACCTTCTCCTAGAGAATATAAACATGAAGTCACACAATACAGCTGAGTGATTCGATTAAACAAATATTTGAACTCATATTGAATGCAAGGCAGTGTCACGTACAAGGTTCTGAGAGATAGAAAGACAACTAAGAAACATTTATCAGTATTGGATTTAAACAAGAAAGACTATTGAATAGATAGCTGAACGCATCTGATGACATTCTATATAAAAATAGGTGAGGGAAGAATAATATATAAGATTATCACATTGTCATGAATTCCTTCCAAATGTCTCTTATCTATTTTGCTTCTAATGTCATAACATTATCCTAAATATTCATCTCTGAAGTTTACCGCTACAAATGCCCTCTGGTGAACTGGGAAGTAAATTACATGATCAGAGATTATTCTGGGTGCCATAAAAAAAAATGAGGGTTTATTTTCTGATGCAAAAAAATAAAGTGACAGTTCCATAAAACGGAATGTGTTATTTTCCCAGCGCACAAGGATATAAAGTTCTGAAAGGAAGAGCAATTTCGTGTTAGCTCTCTGATATGACCCAGTAAATTTTTATTTTAAAGTTGATTTTTAACCATCTTTACACATTTGTATTGCCAATATTCATTTGGGAGTTTTATTGTAGGCATTAGTTTGTTATTCAGGGCCACATGCAGTGGCTCATGCCTGTAATCCCAGCTACTTAGAGCCTGAGGCTGGAGGATCACTTAAGGCCAAGAGTTTGAGACCAGCCTGGGCAACATAACAAGATCTTGTCTCTGTAAAAAAAATTAGAGCCGGGCGCGGTGGCTCACACCTATAATCCCAGCACTTTGGAGGTGGAGGCAGGAGGATTGCTTGAGTCCAGGGGTTCAAGAACAGCCTGGGCAATTTGGCAAAACCTCACCTCTACAATAAACTTAAAAAATTAACTGGGTGTGGTGGCACATGCCTGTAGTTCCGGTTCCTTGGAAGGCTGAAGTGGAAGCATCACCTGAGCCCAGCAGGTGAAGGCTGTGATGACTGTGAGCACGCCACTGCACTCCAGCCTGGGTGACAGAGTAAGACTCCAACTAAAAAAAGAAAAAAAAACCCATCAGATACTTAAAACTGTATATCAAACTAGGGAATAATATAAATACAATGGCAAAAATATGCCTTAAAATGAAAACATTTGTTACCTATCATTGTAACTTGTTTCATGTGCATCCTGTAGCAGTTTGAACATCAATATATACAGTGTACAATGCTGAGTTCTAAACAGTGGTAGGGAGTTAGCCAGTATTCTAGCAACTCAGGCATTTTGAGGGAAAATTCTAGTTTGGCACCAACTCACACAGTCTTCCAATCTTGTGTTTCCCCATGTGTTAAGTGAGGAAACCCACGTTCGCCTGATTCACAAAGTGAAGTCCACGCACCCTGTAGGGATTAAATGAAATAAGATGCACGAAAGTCCTTTATAAAATGTTCAAAGAAATACAAATAGAAGTAATAAACCACTATACCTACTAGAGCACAGTGTGATTGCCAAGCAACCTAAACCGTACTAATACGGTGTATATAAATATCACGCTATATAAGCACATGACATATAGATTATGACTCTGCCTGTCATAGTGGCATCCAAAGAACACTCTGATGACCCATATTACATGACTCATAGAGTATGTTTAACTTTTTAAAATAATCTAGTCCATGCGTTCAGCCTACATTACTGCAAGTCTTTCCTGTGATAGCACAACAGTGAACAAGATAGACAGGGACCCTTCCCTCCTAGCACTTATGTCCTGGAGGACAGTTCTGTACAGATTTGTCTTTCTCAAGCTTTAAATGTGCATATGAATCACCTGAACATTTGATTTAACTGTGAATTCTGATTCGGTAGACCTGGGGTTGGGTCTGAGGGTCTGCTGTCCATTAGGATTTTCTGTCCCTTTTTTCAGTGCCACATAATACCCAGAGGGGATCATGTGTTTGTCCTCTGCTTGAAAGTGAAAATCCCCTATCATCTACATTCGCATAGTGATAAGACGTGAGTGTTAAAGCATATAAAGTCCTGGGTCCGCAACAGGCAGGTGACTTTGCTGGTTATGGAGAAGTCAGAAAACTGTTTCTTTCCTCCACTGGACTGTGTTATACCTGAGAATGCATGTTTGTCCCACTGCGGTGTGTGTGGATGTGTGTGCACCCATGCATGCATTCACCTGTTTGCAATCCAAGAGTTACCCACTGGACGCTCAAAAGCATGAGAGGGCGAATCCTCAACTTCCACTAGTAGGATACCTTGAATAAACCTGAGGTACATTGCTCATTCCGGACGTCCTGTTGGTGGCCCTTCCTCTGCAGTGTGATTTGGGCTGGATAGTTCAGAATTAGACAGTATCAGCTGGGGACTATTATCACAAATTGTGAGGGGAGGGGAGTCAGCCCAAGAGTGAGACTGGTCCCTAATAGTAGCAAGTGAGATTTCCCAATAGTTCTGAATAAATAAAATAGCCTACTGGGTGGAGATTTGAACTGTGGAAGTTTTAAGAAAATGCTCCCATGAAAGCTCTGCCTTGAGCCTTAAGCAAAGTGAGCAAATGGATTAGCCCTATTAATTTGTAGAGGTTTTTTTTTCCTTTAGACTCTAAGGGGGAAGTCATATTTTCAGCTTTAAATTCTTTCCTGCATACCTTTTTTTTTTTTTTTTTTGAGTTGGTGTCTCACTCTGTCGCCCAGACTGGAGTGCAGTGGCTGCTCCCGGCCACCGCAGCCTCGACCTGCTGGGCTCCGGCGATCCTTCCACCTCAGCCTTCCGAGTAGCTGGAACTACAGACCCGCGCTACCACGCCTGGCTCATTTTTTATTTATTGTAGAGATGCGGTCTCACTGCCCAGGCGGGTCTCGAACCCACGGGCTCAGGCAATTCACTCACCTCAACCTCCCAAAGGCGTAGGATTACAGGCTGAGCCACTGAGCCCGGCTCCTGCATACCTTTTTATTCCTTTAATTTCCTTTACTCATTAGTTAGTATTAGTTTCCTATGGCTGCCATGACAAAGTACCACAAACTACATGGCTTCAAACAATGGAAATTTATTTTTTCATAGTCCTGGAGGCTAGCAGCCCAAAATCAAGATGTTAGCAGGACCATGCTCCCTCTGAAGGCATTGTCTTCTCCTAGCTTCTGGTGGCCACTAGTCCTGGGCATTCCTTGGCTTATGCTGCATTCCTCCAGTCTGCCTCTGTCATTGCATGGCCTTCTCTGCATGTCTCCTCTGTCTCTGTGTGTCTTTTCCTCTCATTAAGGACACCAGTGATTGGATTCAGGGCTCATCCTAACCCAGTGGGACTTCATCTTAACCCATCACATCTGCAAAGACTATTTCCAAATAAGGTTGCATTCTGAGGTTCCAGGAGGACACTAGTCAGCCCCCTGTACTCAAGAATGTTTTTACCTCAATGTGGGAGTGTTGTGAAAGGAAGTGAAAGAAGAACCGTGAGGGGATGTGAGATGGCACTGCCCTCCCAAACCACATCTTATTAAAATCAGAGGGGACAGCCATTCATGAGGCCCCAAGGCCAGATGTCAGATGCAGCAGCTGCCATGAAGCCTCTAGACCACAAGCACACGTGAAGGGCCTTGGAGGAGTGAGAGTGACTGGAAGCTGCAGGCCTGAGACAGACTTCTTCCCACTCCCACACTGAGACCTCAGTGGCAGCATACAACAAGCTAAGAAAAGGGAAGTTGTGTACCCTTCTTAGTTCTTCATTCATAGGCAAAAGTCACTGATGAGTCACAAGTAATGAGGAGTTTTGAGCCATCCAGAATAGCCAGAGGCAGAGCATCTGTGTGCAGTGTGGGTTGGGCTGCGGTTGAGTATAGAGCTGGGAAGGCAATTCTCCTTCTCCGGAAACTATATCGGATGTTTGGTTATATGTGACCAGAAGGCATACTTAACAAGACAGGGATATCGATCAGGAAATAATTGTTTGCTGGAAATAGGCATCCTTTTCAATGGGTAATTAAGATGGTGTCACTTGATAACTACTCCAGGGGACATCACTCTTCCAGCTCAGTGTCATTAACCTGGTGTCATGGCAACAGGCAGGCTGGGCTCTCCCTCTGGAGCTGTCATTCATCGATGTGTCTCCTGTTCACAAGTCACTGCTTGCTCCTTCCTTTGTGCTGCTTCAGACAAAAGACAAGGTGGGAAGAAGGTGAGATAGATTTTTATTACTTAGTACAGACTTCAAGAAAAACAAAAACAAATATGCCAGTCAGTGGCTAATTCCATAGAAAGGCAATTCCCCTCCATATAGGTCTATTTATCCTTGTGGTTCTGGGGCCAGTGGCATCAGCATCACCTGGAGGCTTGTTGGAGATGCAGAATCTGAGACCTTGACCCAGATCCAGGGTCTGATCTTTCCTAGGATCCCCAGGTGATTCAAAGTCACACTGAGGCTTAAGAAGCACTGCCAGGTACAAACTTGTTAAATAATAACACCACAGCAGCTGCCTGCCAGGATTTCCCTTCTGAAGCATCATTTTTTTTCATTGACCATGGTGGTCTGTTAAGATTTCAACAAAAAATGGAAAAGAAGCATTGTTTATTCAGTCAGGGGGGTTTGACAGTTTAGCTAACCCAGTCACCCTAAAGACTCTCCTCTGTAACTCAGGAACCATGTCACAGCCGCACCCAACAGAGGAGGCTGTTGTTCCGGAAATATCATCTAGAAACTGCCAAACAAAAGCAAGCTTTGTCTGATCCAGCCAAGATGCAGGAGGATGCCATTGCCTCTTATCTATCATGTCAATGAATTTCTTTTCGAAATCTTGTCTTAAAGGTCATTATGAAAATATCTTGATATCCTAGAATACCAAGTTTGAAGGACTTTCCTTCACTCCTAGCAGCATGTAAAATACCACAAACTAGGTCTGTACAATTATGATGAAATAAAAAATAAAGGGAATTACTCAGAAGCTTCCATTAAAAAGAAAATAATAGACTGGGCGCAGTGGCTCGTCCCTGCGATCCCAGCACTTTGGGAGGCCAGAAAGAGGATTACTTGAGCCCAGGAATTCAAGACCAGCCTGGGCAACAGAATGAGACCTCACCTCTAAAAAAAAAAAAATAGATTAGCCAGCCATGGTGGCATGTGTCTGTAGTTCTAGCTACTCGGACGTCTGAGGTGGAAGAATCTCCTAAGCCCCAAATGGTTGAAGCTAGTTCAGCCCGACCATGCCACTGCATTTCAGCCTGGGTAATAGCGAGACTCCAACTCAAACAAACAAAAACAAAAAGAACATAATAAAAGCAAACTCATTGAGTTATCTAGGTATTTTTTCCCGGACTATGGATATATTTTCTTTGTTTGACAGAAGGAAGGATGGAACAGGATAGGCTGTAATGGAGGTGGAGAGGAAGGATTATAAAATAGGTAATATAAAAGAGTCGTTTATAATTAGGAACTACATCAGGCATTCTTGCAATGAATTGACCTTGACAAACAGATGCGAATTATTTTCCTGTATGGATGATCACTGTGTGACTTTGTAACTTCTTTCTTCCTCTGTTCCTTCATTTGTAAAATGTGGAAAATAATACTACTTACACTTTGGATTATTGTAAGAGTAAATGAGATAATAAATGTAAACTGTTGTACAATGCTTAGTAAGTGATAAATTTTATATTCACAATATTATGTTCATATTATCATATAGAGATGCAGTCAATTCTGGAACTAAAAGAATGTGTTAGTGCAAAATTTTGAGTAGCAATACAACTTAAATCTATATATACATAACGAAGTAAAATGAGGAATTGAGGTACCTTATGAGATTATTTAAGAATTTTAAAAAACCACACACAACTACAAGGGAAATTAGCAGATGGATCATACCTGGGAGGGATTACTTTGAATCATTAATTTTGTTCACCTACGTTTATTCAATTAATAAAAGCAATCAGAGCCAGGCATAGTGGCTCACATCTGTAATCCCTGCACTTTGAGAAGCCAAGACAGAAGGATTGCTGGAGCCCAGGAATGTGAGACTAGCTTAGGCAACATATCAAGACCTCATCTCTACAAAAACTAAAACAATTAGCTGGGCATACTGGTACACACCTATAGTCCCAGCTACTCTGGAGACTGAGGCAGAAGGCTTGCCTGAGCCTGGAGGTCAAGTCTGTGGTGAGCCGTGAGCAAGTCATTGGATTCCAGCCTGAGCCATGGAGTGAGACCCTGACTCAAGAAGAAAAAGAAACAGATAAAATAGAAGTGCTTAGTTCTTCACAACATCTTTACAAATGTCACATTTTAGGTCAGCAATTTTCAAGAGAACTATTTTTAAAATCTGCAGATTATCTGAGAATAGCTGTCTTTTATAATGAGGAAAAACAAAATGCCTAAGATCCTAGTTCATAGTGTGGAAGTATCTCATTCTATCCTCCATATCTTCTGATATTTCTTCCAGAACTGACTTTCTCATTAACTATGTGCAATCTACTGTCGAAACTATTTATTGAGCTTTATATTTTAATAACTCTTATTCATTTCTCCCATTGATTGTGTTTTTTTAAAAGTCTGGGCTTTCTTCTGCTTGTTACATAGTAGCATTCCCTGTTTTTCTGCAATCCCGGATGACTACCATCACAGAGTTTTGTGCTCATTCTAAGCACATCTTATCAATGACCTGAAGAGATGCATTGCTCATTCCTGTATGAGGGAATTCTGATTCTGACTAAAGACACTGCTTTGAAAGAGACTTCCAAATTGATTTCATTGAGAAGAAACGAAGATACTAAAAGTCTTTCACTTGAGATTTGATAATAGCCAGCAAACTTTTGTTAATTATGAATGTTAGTGATAACACTTAATTAGCATGGGTTATAAATAGAACATTGCTTGGCATTTACATAGGCACAGTATTAAGTTTCTGTGTAACTATTGGCTATTCTTTCTTCAGTTTCTCCTAAAACTGAAGGATGACAGGTCTTGTCTCCTCTTGGACTTTCTTTTCAGAGATATCTTATTGGTTGAGAACCGGGTTTTATTTTGGCTCCCACCATCTTCATCTGTTGAATGGACTGGGGTGACCTGGGGAGGGTGTTACTGAGTCTGCTGTCCTACGTTCCTGTGCTCTTTGTGCTCCTAGATGTGAAAGTCAGTTGAATTGTGTGCAGGGGCTCAGGCAGGACTGTGTGGAGAAAGGGAAGAAAAGGACACAATCACCTCAGTCTCTTCATAGGTAAATAGGGATTTAGCAACTGCTTTGCTTAGGATACCTTATGGCTGACTCCAAGGTAGTTTTTCAGACAAAAATAATAATAATAACATTTGCAGTGTTAGATGTGTTGGTAATGTTCTCCAGAGAAACAGAACCAATAGGATACTCCCTCTTCCTTGGTGTAGCTCCATCTTTTTCCTTGTTAGGTCTTCGACTGATTAGGTGAAACTCATCCTCACTGTGTAGGGAAATTTGCTTTACTCAAAGTCTACTGATTTAAATGTTAATTTCATCTAAAAAAAAAATACCTTCAAGCAACATCCAGATGATGGTTTGACTAAATGTCTGGATACCATGTCTTAGCCAACTTGGCACATTCAGTGAGCCATTCCTTTTGGCCATGCTGAGAGTGGGAATCAGGATCAATTTGTTATGAAATCCTCAGACAAACACCCTAACATAACTTTGATTAGTGTGTTTTGACAGAGGACTAGAGAGCAGAATTCTTTCAATGCCACTGCCATGCTGATGGACAAACTCTGTGCTTCACACTCTGTTCAAGCGACCGTCTCCACCAGAGTAGGGCAGTGATGAAGTTGGCAAACTCTAAGTCAGATCACTGAGGTCTAAATACCACTCTGCTGCTTTCTAACTGTGTGACTTACTTCTCTATGCTTCATTTTGCACATCTGTAAAATGAAGACAGGCTTAAATGTTTTAATTCATGAGAAGCTTGTAGACTAGTGCAAGGAACATAGAGGCATACCTTCGCGATTTTGTGAGTTTGGTTCCAAACCACTGTAATAAAGCAGATATCACAATAAAGCACACCACTTTTAAAAAATTTCCCAGTGTATATAAAAAGTTATGTTTATACTATTCTGTCTAGTTCATTAGTGTGCAATAACATTATGTCTACAAAAACAATGTACATACCTTAATTTAGAATACTTTATTGCTAAAAAAAAAAAAGTTAACTGTCATCTGAGCCTTCAGTGAATCATAATCTTTTTGTGGAAACTTCCTAAAACAAGACAGTGATGTTTGCTGTATCAATGAACTCTTCCTTTCCATAAAGATTTACCTGTAACACATGATGCTGTTTGACAGCATTTTATGCATAGTAGAACTTCAGACCAGACGTGGTGGCTCAGCCTATAATCCCAACACATTGGGAGACTGAGGCAAAAGGATTGCCTGAGTCCAGGAGTTGGAGACCAACCTGGGCAACTTGGTGAGACCTCATCTCTATAATAAATCAAAAAATAAGCCAGGCATGGTAGTACATGCCTGCAGTTCCAGCTCCTTGGAAGACTGAGGTGGAAGGATCGCCCGAGTCCAGCAGTTCGAGACTGTGGTGGCCGTGAGCATGCCACTGCAGTCCTGCCTGGGCAATGGAGTGAGACTCAACTCAAAAAAAAAAAAAAAAAAATTGGAGTCAATCCTTTCAAACCTTGCCACTGCTTTATCCACTAAGTTGATGTACTCTTCTAAATCCTTCGTTGTCATTTCAATGATGCTCACAGCATCTTCACCAGAAGTAGATTCCATCTCAAGAAACCACTGTCTTTGCTCAATGCATAAGAAGCAACTCGAGTTCGGGGGCAAGATGGCGACCTGGCAACCCGGTGTCTGAAGCCCTCTGCAAGGGAGATCTGCAGTGGGTCTCTGACTCTCGCCCCCGGGAGGCTGGGGACCCCAGCATCGCAGCCTACTCCTCAAACAGAGCTCGGCCATCGCTATCACTGGAACATCGCAAGGACTGGACATTTTTACTGCATCATCCTCTCCCGCTGCTGCCGCAGCCCCTCCCCCCACCAGCGCTCCCGCCGCCGCCGCCGCCACCGCCGCGCCCGCCGCGGCCTTTGGCACAGGTAGCTCATCACAACCCGGCCGGAGGAGATCCACATCAAACCGCTTCAGGGAAGATTTGCTGGGATCGCTGCCACCGCTCCTGCGACGGAGACTGTCCTGCCCACCCGGCGCGGGGTTCCTGTTGCCTGCTCGGAGGCAGGCAGCCATCTTGTTCCTGTCCGGCCCCACCCCCTTTGGGACGAGCAGATGAGATAGCACCACCTGCTGGCGATTCAAGGTAACAACACCGAAACGGGAGAGACAAGCTTCATAAAGACATAGACTAAACTTTTGAACCGAGGTTATTTTGAACTGTCCTTCACAGCAGATCAGGGGAACTGACCCTAACTGCAAAATAATTTACCAGCTTGAAAAAAAAAAAAAAAAAACGAGAAATCAGACCTGAAAGGACATTGGACTTAACGAAATGTCTCAGAGTGTGCTTCATTGATTCTATTAGTTTAATGACTTAATTCTATTCCTACTGTATTGTTCCCTTTTTTCTCTTTTCCTTTTCCTTTTCTTCTCTTTTATTCTGTCTGTGAACCATGTCTTTGTATAGAGGAACAGCACACTAATAAGGTGGTTGGATAGCTGGTATGTTAGCATCACTATATGTTTTATTTTTGTTTGTATGAGAGTTGGTTCGACTGTAGCGGTGGTCTATTGTTTTTATCTGTTTCAGTATAGGCCTCTCTCTCTATTTGTTGGCACACTCGTTTGTTTCCCCCTTTACTCCTCTATCTCTCCACTCCCCTTTTCAACCCACTATCTGCTCCATTCTCTCCCCTCTGCTAACCACATTTTATTTCAGGGAGTAAACCTACAGCCCCACTGCCCTGGAATCTTTCCAGGGCAGTGGGAAGTGGGTTCCACATTATCCACACGCCTGTCAGCGAATACCAGGACCTGCAGACAGATTTTGAATCACAGCTCTCCCCTTAAGTACATCTCAAAACTGCAAAAAGGACCACCTCCAACCTACAGTGCAACTTCAGAATTGAACAAAGTAAGAGGACGTACATAAAGAATAGGAGATTGAACAAACAGAAGTAAAACCAATCCCTTTACCCCTGAATAACAGAATTAAAGAAGACGGTGACGTGGAGGGAAGGAAAAAGTAAGGAGGGGGAAAAACCGCACAAATGAAGAAAAACCAAAAGAAGAATATAGGTCTTACACAGACCCCTGGGAGATCAGACAATGAGAAAACAGATTCTGGAACACAGACAATGAAGAGTCCCCAGAATGACTGGCTACATGCAACAAACCCAGACATCAAGACATTAATGGAGAGAATTAAAAAAATTGAGGAGAGACAAGAGGAAAATAGGAAGGAGTTGTTGTCAGAAATGACAGCAGTAAAGAATACTGTGATGGAAATGAACAACAGACTAATAAGCATGAAAAGCAGAATCACTGCCAAGCCGAAGAAAGAATCTCAGAGCTTGAAGACCAAAACACAGAACTAACCCAAACTGTCAAAAGCATAGAAAAGAAGCTCAAAAAGACAGAACAAAACCTGCAAGAGATGAATGATCACTTCAAGAGTCCAAACTTAAGAATAATTGGGTTTCTTGAGGCAGATAGAGAAACCGAAGCCACACCGAACAAACATTTCATGAAATCATTCAAGAAAACTTCCCTCATCTCATTAAGGATGAAAAAATTCAAACACAAGAGATTCAGAGAACCCCTGCAAGACAACAAACGAGAAGACCAACTCCCAGACACATAATAATTCGCCTAAACAAAGTAACTATGAAAGGAAAAATCCTAAAGGCAGCAAGAGAAAAAGGCCAGACTACTACCAGGGAAAACCAATTAGAATAGCAGCAGATTTATCAACAGAAACCCTTCAGGCCACGAGAGCCTGGAGCCCTATCTTCAAAGTTCTAAAAGAGAAACAATTTCAACCAAGAATAACCTACCCAGCCAAACTAAGCTTCATTAGTGAGGGAGAATTGAAATCTTTTCCAGACATCCAATCCCTAAGAATCTACGCTGCCACCAGACCACCTCTACAAGAAACACTTAAGAAAGTAATGAACACAGAAGAAAAAGAAAAAAGAACAACAGCATTCTTCACAAGAGTACAGGCAAAAGATTAAAAACACACATGAACCAACTCCAAAACCCAAAGAAAGACAACAAATAAACAGGAACAACTCTGTAAGAACCTTATGACAGGGATCAACTCTTGCATTTCAATTATTATCCTAAATGTGAACGGACTAAATGCACCACTGAAAAGATATAGAATGGCAAAATGGATAAAATATCATCAGGCAACAATCTATTGCCTTCAAGAGACTCACCTCACTAGAAAGGACATCCACAGACTCAAAGTAAGAGGATGGGAAACAAACTTTCAGGCAAACGGAATACAAAAGAAAGGAGGAGTAGTGATCTTAATTTCAGACAAAATACCCTTGAAGCTATTAAAAATCAAGAAAGATACAGAAGGCCACTACATAATGATAAAAGGCTCAATCCATCAACAAGAAATATCTATCTTAAACATATATGCACCCAACATAGGTGCGCCAACTTTCATAAAGCAGCTTCTTGGAAAACTAAAGAAAGATATTGGCCCTAACACTATCATAACTGGGGACTTCACTACCCCACTCACAAACCTAGACATATCATCAGGACAAAAAATCAGCAAGGAGATCCGGAACCTCAATGTAACTTTGGACCAAATGGACTTAATTGATACCTACAGAACACTCCATCCAAAGACCACAGAATACACATTCTACTCATCACCACATGGAACATATTTTAAGATCGACCACATAATTGGACACAAATCAAGTATAAGCAAATTTAAAAGGACTGAAATTCTGCCATGCACCTTTTCGGACCACAGTGGAATAAAAATAAACATTGACACCAACAAAGTCCCCCCAAAACCCACAAAGACATGGACACTAAACAGCATGATGCTAAATAACTCCTGGGTCAATGATGACATCAAAATAGAGATCAAAAGATACCTGGAAACAAATGAAAATAAAGAAACATCTTACCAAAATCTCTGGGATGCCTTAAAAGCTGTAATAAGAGGGGAATTTATATCCCTACAAACACACATGAGGAAAATGGAAGGAACAGAAATTGACAACCTAACAAGCCACCTAAAGAAGCTGGAAAAGCAAGACCACAAAAACCCTAATTTCAGCAGAAGAATCCAGATCACCAAAATAAAAGCCCAAATCCAGGACATAGAAGACAAAAAGATAATACAAAAAATCAATGAAACAAAAAGCTGGTTCTTCGAAAGGGTAAACAAGATTGATGGTCCCCTAGCTAGACTGACCAAGAAAAAACGAGAAAAAAACCAAATAAGCATAATCAGAAACACAAAAGATGAAGTCACATCTGACCCTGAAGAAATACAAAAGATCATTAGAGACTACTACGTACACTTGTATGGAAACAAACTTGAAAACCATAAGGAAATAGAGGACTTTCTGACATCACACAACCTACCTAGGTTGGAACAAGAAGAAATTGAGACCCTAAATAAACCAATAACAATCAAGGAAATCGACCACGTAATAAGAAAACTTCCTACAAAAAAAAGCCCTGGTCCTGATGGCTTTCCAGCAGAATTCTACAAGACATTCAAGGAGGAGCTGATACCAATCCTACTGAAGGTATTCCAGGCAATTGAAAAAGATGGAACTCTCCCCAAATCATTTTATGAAGCCAACATCACATTAATACCCAAGCCAGGTAAAGATCCAACAAAGAAAGAGAACTACAGGCCAATATCTTTGATGAACATAGATGCTAAAATTCTCAACAAAATCCTAGCAAACCGGATTCAGCAATACATCTCAAAAATCATCCACCATGACCAAGTAGGCTTCATTCCTGGCATGCAAGGCTGGTTTAACATTCGTAAAACCATAAATGTAATTAAATACATCAACAGATGTCAAAACAAAAACCACATGATCATATCATTAGATGCAGAAAAAGCTTTTGATAAAATCCAGCACCCCTG